>NC_079913.1:621543-862456 GCF_024868665.1 Triplophysa rosa | reverse complement strand
TCTCTCTCTCTCTCTCTCTCACTGTCTCTCACTGTCTCTCTCTCTCTCTCTCTCTTTATTCCACGGTTCAATACACAGTCCACGAGTTGAGTTATCAATGTCAGCACGCTGGCTGCTGCATGGTGTTCTCAAGTCTTGGTCATAAAATTATACTGCATTTAGTACAATAAAGGAAAGTTTGTATAGGCCTTCTATACTGCAATACGATTACTATATTTTCAATAACTTAATGGTCCATTTTTACCCTTATACCAAGATGTGGGTATGTTTTCCCAAACGCATTTCTTAGATTGTCATCCTTAAAATGCTAGAAAATTGATAAACAACTGGCCAGCCATTCGAACCTGTTTTTTTTCTTTATTCACAAACCCACTACACACACACACTTGAAATGAAGTGTCCTTCTTTTGTTAATTAATGTCCATTGCGTTTTTCTGTTATATAACAACCCGCCCTATTCTGTCATCCTACTCCATGTGTCTCATTCTGACTCAAACCCTCATTTAATTTTGATATGTGCATTGTATGTGGGTTTAAACTAGACCACAAACACACCTACACACATATGCGTAATTGCTCCATTCATTGACTTTCAAAAGAAACAGAAGTGTTGAAAATCACTTTGTAATCTAAAAATCGACATTTTCTCACCAGAGCAAATCTATTAAAAGAACAGCTCCTTTAAACAACAAAGGGGGTCATTTGCAAGACCCCGAACACAACATAACTTTGCAAACGTGACAGTAAAACTTTGTTCAAGTGGCTATTTATTGCTTTATGTTCTATGGTGATCATTTAAGCATCAATATATGTTCCTGTTTTAAGTAGGATGTATATATCATCTCCGGTCACAACAAGTGCTGGCTCAGCTAGATTATCACAGCCAGACTGCACAACCATAAACAGAGTAAATAAACACCACCCACTCATCTAAATCCACAGATCTAAAGATCTAAAATTAATCAAAACATTACTGGAAACATTGACACAATATTGCATTACGGTACACTTAGAAATGAGATTGATTAACTATAAAATTGTCTTAAACTAGTCACATAAGATAAATAGTGTACACTTCAAAGTTACCCAGAAAACTTGTAATGCACAGAAGAAAGTCAAACGATGACAGAATGATCAAAGACACCTGATGTAAATGTTGCATTTACTGTGTGACATCTGAGATATGACAGACATTATTTATTCAGACAGACCAGAGAGAAACACACAGACAATACATTTGTTTTCATGGTGACTCTATTCTCTGTAATAGTGTTCAGATTGGTTTGTCCTTCAGGTTTCATGTTTGTGTGTAATGTGCATCTCCTACTGCGGTCCACACAGAAAGTAACTCACCAAATTATATTTTCACATTACACAACTGAGCTAAAACAAATAGCACAACATCTTTTAGGCTTCATGTCCACAAAACATAGTTACCAATAACCATTTTTAGGGGGATACACGGTATCTTCTCTTATCCATCTGCACCCGGCAAAAGTTGCCTAGCGGTGCCACACCAGTCGCATGGAGGTTTATGTGTTTATGCGGCATGCGTCAGTGTCACGTCAAGTGTGCGTTTGTGTGCTTCCGCCGCACCATCATAATTGTCTTTCTGCTCGTCTTTGTTCCGTCTGGCTGCCTCCATGTGACAGTTTGACTGTTCGCCTCAGTCCGCATCTCCATACTGATATATCCTGCGTAATATCAGCCCCTCCTCCGCGTACACTGGAACTCGGGAAAGTTTACTTTACGGGCCCGTATCCTCGCTAACATTAACAGATGCTGCGCGCTTGACATTTTGATGTCTCTTATTGGAGTCGCTTTGTGCTTCGGGGAATGACATGCCAGTGGCATCTTGTTTCGGCTTTTATTATTATTTCTTTGATTTTTATAGCTCGCTCTTTCTGTCGGGCACTCTGTGAAGAGACAGCAGGCCAGGCGCGCTTCTCCACTGATCAATTATTTAACATGCAAGCCATCGCTATAGATGAGAAACAAACACTTACAGAAATAATTGCAGGGGGAGACGGTGGAAGACGGATGAAAGAGATAAGGATAAGAGTTTATGGTAAACCGAAAGAGAGATAGTGCTGTCTACATAGGCAGCATTCTTCTAAGGGAACATGTTTTTAAGCATTTAATAAAAAATACACATATCTATTAATTGACATCTTTCTTGCACTTATTTTTTTCCACCTAGGTTGTTGCAATGCATTCTGGGATTGCCTCTCCATACTGCTTTAGAAATTGGCCAAAAAGTGTCCTAGGAGGCAGCACAATTACGCTGCCTACCTTTTGAAACAGCCTACGCGTCGGGAGCGCATCCGGGACGCCTAAAACGTTCAATGTGTAGGCAGCTCACTAGGTTTGGGAGCAAGAGAAACAGAAAAGAGTGCGTGTCTAAGGAAGAGGTGCTTCAACTGCAGGTACGAAAGTGAAATGAGCATTAATGCATTGTTTTGTCAGTCCTGGAGCATCGCTGAATGGGAGATAGACTTCAGTCAATGCCAGAACAGCCATCTGCCGAAATCCTCTGTGAATGCGCTTGTGTTAAGAGCTCAGTCCGGGCTCCATTAGCCACACACACACACACACACACACACACACACACACACACGCACACGCACACACACACACACACACACACACAGAGAGAGGATATGTGTTAATGAAAAACTATGTGCTCTATTATAAGACCCACTCTGACTGACTCTTAAGGGACTTTCTGTGGTGGATTAGAGCATTTTCAGGATGTAGGGCACTTCATAGGAGACTGTGCTTTGATTATGCATGACTGAAATAGGTGTTTCTGCGCGTGTGGCTCGGTTTGCTTACTGTGCAGTGTATGCTTTAGAGGTTAAAAGTTTTGTCCCTCGAGCGACCCAAGACTGGTATTATGAATTCCCATCTGAGCACGCTTTTGGAATTACCTTGTGGTGCTTTTTGCTAGTTTGAAGTTTTGCTGCTTTTCATGCTTTGGTACTACACAATATATCAAGTTAGTTTTACAAGTAATTTCAACTTACTATACCAAATGATGACTGTAAATATTATGGTGGGACTACGCCCCTTTTTGGCCTATAATTAAACAAAACTGAAAAATGAAATTGGCTCTAACGACAGTACTGTTGGACTGATTGAAAAGTTTGTGCATTAACACGAAAGATTGTACGTATGATTTTTGGCACATCTTGTTCACCTTAGTTTGGTGACAGCACAACCTATTGGTCAAAAGTTACAAGCAATTTTATGGTGTTTTAAGTGGTTTTAAATGGCTTTTGAATTGCTTTTCAGAAACTCACTCATCAGAAATGTCCACATACGCTTCCCTTTGTGTTCTTGTAGGGCTTGACCCCGTAATTGTTGCTTGCAGCTATATTAATACATTATGTCTCACAATATGTCAAGCAATTTCAACTTATTTTTATTAACTTACATCGACTCCATAGGAAGTTGAAATGACTTGTATAGCCAATTTAGTTGAACCTAAAAGCATAAGGCAGCAAAAATGTTTTGGTACAAATATGATTAACTAAAAGAAACTAAAAGAACAGGTCTGCTGCTCTGGTTTTACGTCATACATACAAATTTACTCTTAACCCCACCATGCATTCACCAAGGTTCAACTGAACAGATGAAAACATAATTTCCTACAAATGATAAATTAATATCAGAACATAAAAGATGTTTTTTAAATGCCATTGTCGTAGAGCTAAATGTATTCATTTGTACCAGGCAGAGGAAGCGCAGGTGGTTTCAAATAATGCTTCTCTACTTTTCTGCTTTGTATTTGCTTTGTATTGCTCATAATAAAATTGAGGAATTTACTCAATTAAATCAGAAAAGGCAAATTAGACCCACAGAGACGCACTTTAATTCTTTCACCTCCTTCCGCGCGTTCCATTTCTGTTTATCTCGTTTCCATTTCTCTTTGAACTTTTTGTTCATTCTTTCCGAACACAGTCCCTCCCTCTTCTTCATATAGTACTCTGTAAGTGATAAATCACATTGGCACATATTCACATTTATGTGTTTAAAAATAACATAATATAGTCTGCTTTTGTTTTTATATAAAGCATTATAATTACTACAGACCTAACCTAATTCCCAAAATAAAGCATTTTGTTTTATTCATGAAACTTCTATTTAAGATTTTAAAACAACAAAACATTTACTGTTTTTAAAAATCGCTTCCAATAAACATCCTCATAGAGATTTATAGTAGAAGGCCAAAGTAATGTTTCTGGCCTTCACAAATCTAACCAAACTTGTAATGCAATGTTAACATGTGCGTTCCCAAAACTCCAAAAATCCTCGCAAACCTGGCGTCTCCACATATATATTATTCTCAGAAGCAGTGGTGTGTCTCTTAGAACAGCTGGTCAGGATAATGACGGATGGCTAATGCTTCAGCTCGAGTGATGAATGTCACATATGCTTTCTGCCTCACACTGCCATCAGTTATCAAGATTCTATTAGGAGTCGTCTTCTTAGAGGACCGCACCCATCCCATACACCATCACATCGTGTCAAACGCCCACTGGAGTTCTCCACACTCCTACTCTAATATCCACCATCTGCTTTTCACACTCCAGTCTCAATGAAATCCAAATTGACCCTATTTACATTCCTAATACATGTTTCGATTGGACGGAGACGGCGGTGGACGTGTGTGTTACTGGGCAATTCCAACGTTATGGACGTGACATTTTGCGTTATGGACGTGACCTAAAAATGCTCAGAGAATGAATTTGTTACAAATATATTGAACCATCTGTTTATATTTTACTAAATCCTTGTTGATAGAGTCTAAACATAAAAAAATGTCAGTCTATGAACAAATTTTCTATTTTAAAAAAGGGAAATAAACATGCGTTATGGATGTGACAAAAAAGGACGTGTTTTTTGGGAGACGATAAACTTTGTAGGATTTCTGTGAAATAAAATGTACAATCCTGATTCCTGAAGCAATAATACCTAATTAATGGAGAAGGGATGCCTCTTTATAGAACGTAAAATAGTTATTTTATTTTAATTGTCATGTATCCATTTATGAGGAATATGTAGCGTTATGGATGTGACAATCCTGAAAATGGCACTTCCTATGAATCCTATGAAAAATCATGCACTAAAAATAAAACAAAAGCTTTACAAGTTTGAAGAGAGATCTCACATGGGTATTTGAACCACCAAATGTTAATATATGTGTTGTTACCAAAGTAAAAACTGTTGGTAAAAACTTTATTTTTTCATGGTAAGGTTGACATTTTCACGGAATTGCCCTACTGATAAACCGAAGACGTCCATTAGGGCTGTCACGATTATGAAATTTGACTGACGATTAATTGTCTAATAAATCATTGCGATTATGACGATTAATTGTCTGTTTTAGGGCTTTGACGATTATGACGATTAATTGTCTGTTATTGAGCTTTGACATTTAATTCTCATACATTTTTGATTCAGCGATTGAAACGACCATATTGTTCTGAATACAAGACTATGTTTTTTTATTGGAAATACATCGGAAAACATTGGGTCATCATATATTTAAGGTTTAGGCTTTTACCTGTCAATAATACAACCACCAAATACTTGTAAATTAAGTAAATACTATCAGTCATAGAAAAGCTTCTAGTCTGTTTTTTTCTCACTTGCAAGACTACAATAAAATTTGACTTGTGTGTTAGTGAAATTTTGGTAGACTGGTTTTCACACTGAGATTTGCTTAAAAACAAACTAAAACATACAAATTACCTGCAGTACAATTTAATATTATTTAAGTATGCAGATGCACTACAGCTCCCCCTAGTGTCTTCTATAGAGATGTGCAATAATTGCAATGATCTGAAACCATCGCGATGAGGTCAAACAATCGCGATGAGACGATTATTTAATAATCGTGACAGCCCTAACGTCCATTTCTCTCAACTTCCAGTACATAGTCCCGTAATGACAGAAGTACACCGAAACACGCACACTAAGCGGTCATAGATCATGGTCAACGCATGTGCTGTGTAATTTATTGGGACACTAGAGGTTACGTGGTGTCTTTCTCCATCGCTCTGCGGGGCACATTGTTTAGACACAACACAACAGCCTTTCACTTTGTTTGTTGTGCGGTGGATTTCTAAAGAATAGGGTAAAGAAAGTGAGAGCTATTTGAGGATAAAATGGAAAACACACACACACGCGCTGTCGCAGATGCCCTGTACCCTAGTTCCCGTTTAATTATGGACGTTTAATTGGCACATTGTAACACTGGCATTGACACTCATGAAAATGTTTTGAGGTCTGGTGGTCCTCTGGCCATCCGTATACTGACACCACACACACACACATGCTGTACGTATGGCCGTGTGCCAGGCTCAAAATGAAGCCAGTCAGTGTACGACCACTTAATGGAAAGCTGGCATTGATGAGAGAAAATGAAAGAGAGAGCTAAAGGGAACACACGCACAGGGGGACGACGAGGGGATAAAATAAGACAGATGAATAGAAATTAGATGAGATCTGCGTCTTTCAGCTCATTAATTGTTTAAGATATCCCTGTACTTTCCCCTTTGTGATTTTAACAGACTTCTAATTAGCTTCTAATTCAGGAAGTTTAAGCCTCGTGATCTTATTTTTTTAGGCATACGTAAGAAATGTCCTTTCATTTGATGTTTTTTTAATCTCTTTCTAAACTTACTGCGGTCTCAGGTTTCCTCACCCCAGACTGAATTGCAAAGCTAACTTAATGCAGCTCTAATTGTTCTGCGTGTCGAAAGTGATCGTTGGGACAAAAATGTGTTTTTTTCCGTCCTGCTGCTTTGCTGATAATTACAAAAGCTTGCATTCAAAGAAGGCGTAGTGGAAACAAAAGACAGACAAGATGATAAAGGAGATCTTCGTCCTCAGGCCATGTCTGCGCAGAGGTGAATAACACAGTCATTTAATCGGCCAATCAGAGAGCCTGAACGAGCCCCTTTTTTCCTCCCCGTGCCACTAACGTGCCACTAACTGGGAGTTTTGGGCGGCTGGTGGCAGCTGAAAGCACATCTGGGAGGTGGCTCTTGTTTTCAGAGCTTCGTCTGGCAACGGACCTAATAAGAGTTCAATTAAAACAGAAGTTCTTTGGGCGACAGCAGGATGTGATTACCCAGGAGTCATCGGGGTGTGTATATATATAGTAGCTGCTCCTCTTTCCGTGTATGGCTGCCGTTCTCGTGCCAGGACCTGAGGGATGATGAGGGAGGAACGAGGCATTATCACTCATTCCTCGGCTAAAACGCTGCCAGTTTTTGAAGTCCATCTGCAGGTGCCTGGCTAACGCAAATCTCTGAATCTGCAAAGTGCCACTTACAGTCCTTTTTGAGGGAATTCACAAAGAATGAGTTGTGACTGATGGCATTGCTTATTTGATATTTATTAGATTTTAGTGCCTGATTTACTAAAGTAAAGATGCAACACAGGTAACAAGTGTCCAAAAATCTGAATTCACTCTTACAGGCAGATTTGAATGATTCACCTTTTTTACAATTGTTGGATATTTGCAAAACACACGGACAAACATGAACGGTGACTAATAATAATGATTTATGGAAAAAATATAAATCAAGAAATACGGAGATATGAAGAGATCAGTGAAATGACACATTTAAACGCTCCACGCGTTGACGTGTCTGCCATTTTGATTTCTGTTTCTACAATTGTCTTGCGTCATTTGTAATTTTTTACTATATTTTTTAAAAGACATATATTTTTAATTTCATTCATTTTTCAGCCATTTTTATATTTTACTGCATTTTATATTTTACTGCATTTTACATTTTTAACAAAAATTTGTTTTTTTTTATTTTGTTCAACAAGTTTTCCAAGATGCCACAATATTGCACAGCTTACTTGCAAAAATGCTGAGATTTAAATTCCTAGAAAATAATGGGTAACCTTTGATGGTTTGTGTTTTATTTGGATTAACTCAATATTACCGATTTTTAATCTGTGGGATCTTTTTAATGTCATGTTAGCTAACGCTTTTCTGTTGTTATGTTAGTTTATTTATCAACTTGTTAGTGTTCATAGACTGGCTTTGACCGTACACGTAGCAGCCTACAGAAACAACCGGTAATGAGGCATCTATGTATATATATCTATGGCTCTTAAAGAGCTTGTCTGTGCTGAAGGCGTCACTTGATCATCATTTGATAATTTACTGCTGCTATGGTTATTAGAAAATGTGCATAAAAATATATATTTTGGCTAAAACTTTAAACCATTTATATTCCCTGGTTTTATTAACATAAAAAGGACACACTTTGCCCGTTTAAAGAATGACTTAGACTTCATTTTAATATGCGGCACTATACCAGCACAGTTAGTGCTTGGTTAAACTGGATTGTGGTTGGTTGTGCAGAAGTGGCTCTTTTCCGTCTGTATCTCTCTTCCCTAATAAGTATGTCTCTGATAGAGTTGTACCCGTGTTCGCGATTACCCCGCTCTTCCATAGTGCTTCAGGGAACAGACTCAACCTGGTAAGATCAAGGCATATATCAACTGCGGCGTATAGCCGTGAGATGAAAGGCAGGCAGAGGCGCGGGGCGCGGGTGCAGAAGTTCAGCCGGCCCGAGGCGCTTTCACGAGCTCTTGCCCATGCGGCTTTTAGCTTCACAGATTGGAGCTAACCTAAAGGCAGCGATCGGGTCCTTCTGCCTGCACGACTAGAGCAAATAGTCGGAGATGCGGAGGTTTCAGATGTAGATGGGACATGTGAGACAGTGAGGATTTAGGCTAATGAATCCATTCAGAGATACTTGTGTTATGCAGGCCAGGGCATAAGGAGGCAATCACTGTGTGATTGTGACCAATCGGAATCAGCGGTGGGGTGATCATTGCCAAAAATGGATAGTGAGAGAAAAACCCTCTTTTCCATCAAGGACTTTTTCCTAAACTTTGTGCCTGGCAGTCAAATTTCCTCATCAGGTTTTTGATGAGACTCATGGGCATATGCAGTGACAGGTTCATTTCTACAGCATCTAATTGCTTCCAGCTTTCGCTCAGCCAGGTCCCTCATTAGTGTGCATTTAGCAAAAATACAGTAAACCCTGGCAGCCGGTCTCGCACCCTACCAGCCTGATCAAATCATACTGTGCATTCAGATTCTGTGCTCTTTTAGCTCAAATATTAAGTTTTCATTGCATTAAATGATTTTTATTTATTCAGAGTATGTTCGTTTTTAGTCAGGGGTCATTTCTGGTATGCAGTACATATATTAAAGTCACCAATCACATGTCTTAAGAAAACAATGTAAACTGTTGATCCATCATTGAGTTCTTCATTTCCATCCTTTCAATTCTATGTCAATATGTTAGAAATATGCTTACAGACATCAATGGCCCTTAAAGGGACACTTCACCCCAAAATGAAAATTCTGTCATCATTTACTCACCTTCGAGTTGTTCCAAATCTGTATAAATGTCTTTGTTTTTCTGTATAAAAGATATTTGGAAGAATGCTCATAACCAGACAGATCTTGCCCCCCATTGACTCCCATAGTAGGAAAAAATACAATGGTAGTCAATGGTGCCCCAGAACTGTTTGCTGTCCTACATTCTTAAGTTCAACAGAACAAAAAAAATGATAAAGTTCTGTGAAATGTGAGTAAATGATGACAAAATTTTCATTTTTGGGTGAAGTATCCCTTTAATTATAACAAAGACTCTCAAAACTTTCATTTATAGTCTGTTACATTAATCTACTTTGGTCGAAATGCCACAATTATTTACATAACAAGTTGCACTGTATGTCCAGTTATGTCATATCTTTGCGTCCAGCCTCGCTGAATTAGAATCTGACCCGCACATTGACAAAAACCTCTCGATTTGAGAGTGGGAGGTTTGTGCTGTGAGAGACAGCGGTGAAATGAAAAGATTTCTCAAAGATAAGAACAGAAATAAAGCAGAGCTCCTGTCTGAATGACAGCTGATATAATGCAGTGAAATATGTCAAACACAGAGGAAAGACTCAAAGATGGGAAGCCAGATAATGTCTTCCTCCAGACATATACAATGACACACACTGTCTGCGTGTGTTTCATCAAACTTTGTTGAGGACTGACGCGAGCAGCAAAGAAGAGTTCATTTCAAGAAAGGAATTTCAGATATTTATATTTAATTATACAACATTGAAATTGAGTCAATATGAAATTGACCATGTATTTACTTTAATACAGCTCCTGGTCTTACCGAGTTTAACGAATTTGTGCATGTTATTCAAAAGAAAAAAGTCTTCATAATGTTTCTTTAATGTGAATGCATCTGATTACTCTTTTCATCTTCCTAAATCCAAGAGGAATTTTGTTACTTAGATTTCGCTCAGGAGATTTAATGGAGTTCTCAGTTATGTTTGTCTCAGATGTTTCTCTCAAAATGTATTTCTTAAAGGTATAGTTCAACCTCATGTCATTCAAAACACGTATATGATAAAAGATATTTTGAGAAATGTCTCGGAGGTTATGTGTCCATACAAATGAAAGTCAACGGGGCCCCAAACTGTGTGGTCACCAACATTCTTCAAAATATCTTCTTTTGTGTTCTGCATGCAGAAAGAAAGTCATACAGGTTAGGAGCGACATGAGTGAGTAAATTTATCTCTGGGCGAACTACCCCTTTAAGAGACAATTATTGACATAAAAATGAATTAATATGGATATCAACGCTCAGTTAAAGTAATCCTGAAAGAAATTTATTCGACTTTAAAGAGAAATCTGACTTTTAATTGATGTCTCTGCAAAATCTGAGCACAATGACACAATGTCGAGATCTTTATGAGTAAAATATATCAATAGAACAAGGAGACTTTAGTACAAGTCTCAATTTTTCTTATTCACAACTATAACCTGCTGCAAAAACTCGAAAGGCATCAGCCACCGACTCAGATTAGGAAGTGGACGGCTTCATGGAACCTTCAGTTATCCGAGGGCAATCGAGTCGATTGTGTAGTCCAGAAGAGAATCTCATTTAAATAAACAAACTGTTTATTCACTTCTTTTTTTATCCCACCATCTGGGGCCCCCCCTCACCGCGGTCCCTGCTTTTAGAGGACAGAGGGGTGGAAATTGGCACTAAGTGAAGAGATGGCATGCACGCTACAGAGGGAACAGTTTTAATTAAAATGTTTGCCCAGAAAATAATCTCCAGAGTAGCCCTGTTAATTATGACTAATGCCTGCAAAGGTAGCGCACGCAAACGACACACGCTCGCGCTCTGCGTGGGGGTGTTTACCATGGAAACGCGCACCGACGTTTTACCCCCCCTTAAGCGGAAGCGGGCGGCTCTCTTTATCCTTTTGTTCCTTGTTGAAACGGTTTGTTGGTTTGTTTGGCCACCCGGTGATGTGACTTTGTTGTTAATTGGGTCATTGCTTTTACTGCGGCGCTCTGACTCCACAACCCTGATGGGAAATCCCAGGTGGGTTATAGCGCAACACACACGCTGTCCGTACCTGCGCACAATCCCACACACACAGGCACATCAGCATTTGATCAAAGGAAAAATTAATTGAGGAGAATTAGAGGAGTTAAATGCTGATTAGGGTCTGAATTATGAATTCATTCTTGCTGAGACGTCTATGGATGAATTTATTATGTGGTTTATGGAGTCACCAAACAAACTTATTTTTTGTTAACTTCACATATCGTCTATGCAGGTCACTTATATAAATTAAGACCAGAAACGTGTATTATAGTAAATACAGTCATTTGTGAGTTCATGTTGACTTTAAAATCCCACAAGAGAAAGTGCAACAAAAACATCAATTGAACTCGACGTATAGAGGTCAAACCCACAACGAAAATGACCTAGTCAGCTTTCGAAGAACCTAAAAAACTATCTGAAACAGTATAAAAGGAAAAAGCCTCGGCGTCTGTTGTATGCGCAACATCTACTCTCCCGTTAATCTTTAATCTCCTGCTCAAAAACACAAATCCTAGCGGAATCCTTCTCCAAAGCACCTCAAATATTTATGCAACAGTTTGAAGTTGCTTCACTTTTATGAAATAATCAGACATGCTTTAAAAGCTACAGCACTGTCTTTCTATCAAGGGCGGCCAGGCGCTCCTTTCGTTTTTATGGTCTGTAAAGACAAGGAGGAAAAGAAGCGTCTTGTCTTAATAATAAAGTCGGTGAGCCGCAGATCAAACAGCGGTTTGGCGATACAGCAGATCGTAATGAACCGCGGCAGCAGGTCTGAAGTCAGACAGAGCCGCATGCGAACACCAGGGAGAGGAGCGCAGGGCGCGGGACGTGCTGGGATTCCTGATACCCCTGCGCATGCATGCGTGTGAGATCAACATGGCTATGAGGTGAAGACCGAGAGATGCACTTTAACAAACATCTGAATAACCTACATATCAAAATCCAAGGATTATTATTTAATTATTTTCACATGACTGTCAAAAAATGATTTGTCTTGCTGTTAAATGGATGGTTCACCAAAAAAAATCTGTCACTGTTTATTTACCTTCATGTCAAGGTAACACAAAAGAAGATATTTTGAGAAATGTCTCAAAATATAACATATAACAATGTTAGTCAATGGGGCCCCAAATTATTTGGCTACCAATGTTCTTCAAAAGCAACTGCAGAAGAAAGAAAGGCATAAAAGTTTGGAATGACATGAGGCTGAGTGTCACTCAGGGGTTCTCAACATAGAAATGAAGGGCGGAGTCCTCCAGAGACAGGTGTGTCCTCTAGACATACACCACCTGAAAGTGTCTCTCAACCGTTGGCAGATACATTAATGGAATGTAAAGACCTCGCAATGCTTTAAAAACAGATCATATATTCTACACTTACAATTTATTGTCAGGGCATTTTTTGTTTTAGGTGCATTAGTACAGCACAGAAATGGTTGGATTTGGGTGCGTGTAATGGCTTTTATGGGCTCTGGGAAATCATAAAAGTGTCTGCAGGGAAATGTGTGACTATTTGATGATTTTGATTTTTAAAGCAGATAGTTATTGGCTTAAACTAAACATCAGATGCTATTTATAAAGTAAAAAAATACATTGCAAAATATGGAATCAGGGATCTGTAGTCAGGCATCTTTTGAGTACAATAATAAAACAGCCATGATTTAGACAACACAAACAGGTTAAGACAATATAAAATACAAAAATAGTTCATCAGAAAAAAGAAATTTATACAGATTTGGAACAACTTGAGGATGAGTAAATGAAGACAGAATTTTCATTTTTGGGTGAACTGTTCATTTTTCTGCCTCGCTCCATAGACTTTCATTGTAAGTTAGTTTTTACAATTAGAGCTGTTCAGTCACGATGTCAATTTTTGTGTGCAAACCCTTGAAAGTTAATTCACCAGGGGTTCCCCAGAGAACAATGAAAGCAAGGGGGACTGGAGGGAACCAAGAAGCTGTGAAGGTTTAAACTGCATTCCAAATCACAGAATCCCTTTTAAATTCTCGATCAGTAGATACAAGAAACGTCTGTATAGAGAAGCTCAAGCGCGCAGATTCAAAGGTGGGAAAACCTGCCAATAGAGTGCTCCTGCAGAGCCGTGCAGGTGCGAATAGCCAAACACTGCCAGGCGACGCATCCGTTATAATGCGCGGAGCTCTCTGGAGAACGCGCGCACACACATAACCACATCCTGAAAAGCATCCCATTTCTTGCTTCATGAGTCATTGGAGAAATTATTCGCGGCACAAATATAGCTTACATGTTCTTTGTATCTCATTAGAGCGAACAGAAGAACAGAAACACTGAATAATTTTGATTTCTAGATGTTCCAGCTAATTATGTTCTTTGGAGACTGCCTGCAAGCAGCGGGGCATCCGTTTAATTTGTATCCTCTAAAAACCCCATTAAAACGAAACCAGCCGAAAAGTTCGCAACACTTTTTTTTGGAGATTGTAAAAGTGAAGCGAGGTAATTAAATGTAAAGTGGAAAGCGGTTCTATTTTTCTCAATATCATCTGTTGTATTTAAAAGGCAAACACAAACAGTGCTCCCCTTTAGAAGAGAGTCTCTAAATTTGCTCTCATTTTGTAAACAAACCAATTACAGCAAATACGCAAAATAAATATTGGTTATTTTTTCATTGTAATGTTGGAGACACTCAGAGATATTCATAAGAAGCATTTTTGGGTTACAGTAGATTACAAATAGTAATGCTTATAATCAATAACCATTAAAAATATATACATTTGAGGATCATTCAAAGATCTCATGTTTGAAAGATGAAGACGGATATCTTTGATATGCGCAGAAATGTGTATCTGCACACACATTCATATTAATGTTCATCTGTGCAACTGGAAGCTGTGTGTCTGCTGAAGAAGGGAGATCGGTTTAATTCAGAGAGGAAGACCAGACCTAGCACACGCACGCACGCACGCACGCACAAACCAACGCAACTAGCACGCATTGAGATTCATGCATTGACCACGTTTACATGGACGTCAGTAATCGAATGATTTGCCTTATTCTGAGTAAGATAATAATATGATTAAGGTGTTTACATGAGTTGCTTTAAGAATATACCCCTCATGTTCCCGTTTTACATGTTACACCACATAGTTGGATTAATGGCATACGTCATTACGTCCCTAAGCGACGCCGTTCGACGTTCCCTCCATAACTTCATGTATCAACAAACAGTTGGTCTTCGCCATGGTACCACATTCAGTGTTTGGTGTTTCATTTATTTTCTAGAATTGTTGGCATCTTTCTTGTTTCCCGTTCGGACCAAAAATGTGCTTTCTTGCTTGAAGCCATGTTGTTTGCCGTAAAACGAAACGGCTGTCCACTGCCGTGCGTGTGTGTAACCTGTCGCAAAGTGCCGCGGAAGTTCCTACGCGACGGTAATAGTGCGATTAGGAGTGTACATGTCTATACCACACTTCCATAATGCCACTAAAATAGGAGTACTCCACCCGTCTTAATTCCATTTGTGTTTACTACCTTTATGAGTTTAGACGGATTAAGCGAATCAAAAAACTCTGTTTACATGCTCCATTCTTAATCAGACTATTGTCTTAATCCTGTTAATATCGGATTATTGTTGTCCATGTAAACGTGGTCACTGTGTCAATCTCTCCGGTTGCTAATCTGATGATGGATTACATGTTGAAAAACCTGATGGGTTTTGGCAGAACATCTTCACTTTCCACTTCACGGACAGATAATCCGGACAAGACTTCACAGACTTGCAAGACAGTTTGAAGTTTGTCACCAAGGAAACCAATGAGCTGCACCTGCTGGCATTCAAACTTGGCAACAACCCCGACGAAAATCAATAGTACTGGCCAAATCCTACAGCCCAGCAGGAATATATCTTATAACTGAAAAATACACGTGCGAGTAAATATAGAACAGTATTCTATAGGACTGTATATCTTGTCAGCGAAGAATCCTCAATAAAATATCACATCCACTCATCCTGCGCTGGTTAGGTATGTTTTGTAGCATAGTAGCTGGTTTGAGCTGGTTTAAGATGGTCATTAGCAGGTCACGGACTGGTTTAAGATGATCATGTGCTGGTTCTAAGCTGGTCCTAAGCAACTAGCTCCTAGCTCAGGACCAGCTTGTAACCAGCTCAGGACCAGCACACAACCAGCTCAAACCAGCTACCATGCTACAAAACATACCTAACCAGCAAATGTTGGTTTTTTCAAAGAGTGATTTCATATAATAATAGATCAATGTCACTTTCCCCGAGGACATATAAAATCTGTTACATCAATATCTCATTTTAGAATCTCAGAACAGATGGCATGCGATGTCCAAGACCTGTTGGCATTCGGTCACACTCAAGTCTTTAGTATGTGAACATGCACATAAATTAATGGTCGCATTTCACTATTGAGTTTACTCCTGCAGATTTATGACTTGATAAATCATAATGGCGCTATGACATCATATTGTTCAAAGGTTTGATGTCATTGTGATGAAACAAGATCGCGCTTTTATCATAGAAACAAAAAACTGAAAACAAAACAAACAAACAAACTAAAAACTAAACCGTTGGATTCTCCAACACCATATGTACATAAAGAAATGGTTAAAACGTCATTTTCCCCCATTCAACATGTTTCATCTCACCTAAACTATGTAGTGTGCCATGACCGCCCCTCCAAAAACAGGTGCATGATGCCCTGTCTCATCACCCAGAAAACCCAGACAATATGTTATGTGTAATGACCAGCTGTCTGAGGACAATGGACATGCCCTCACAACAATTTATTCATCAAATCATTTAAGAGGATCAGATCGTCTCCATTTTATGTTGTCATTTTCTTACGCTTAGAGAACTCTAATTAAATTACACTGCTGAATAATGACAGATTGAAGCTAGATCAACTCATTATTTGTGCATATGTTTTTTACACATTTTCAATGATTTCTGTGTCGCGTGGGAGTCAGATACTTGCAGATAGATCATGCAGAATATGAGTTCAGGCTGCAGGAAATTAGATGAAGAGGGACCCGGTCACTTCCTCTGACATGTCTGTGCTTTACATTTACATTTACATTTAGTCATTTAGCAGACGCTTTTATCCAAAGCGAATTACAGATGAGGGAAACAAGCTTCACTCAGTTTACCTGCACTTTGAAGACACAGATAAAGTTTCTCTCTAGATCTGAAGAAGACCGCAGAGATGAGAGTCAAATTCTGACAGAAACTCTGACCGTTTTATACTGTATATATAGAAAAATCTAAATTTAGGGTCTGAAAAAATCACATATCAATAATTGGTGTCTTTTATCATTAATAAAGCTGGGGGAAGTTATATCACAATAAATCTTCATCCATAAGACGTTGAGTAATGACCACAGAATTATGTCATTAGTTTCCACAGAAGGTTCGGAATAAACTTACAATCGAACAATTGATACTGTTACTTAGAAGATGACAAGGACTCTACAGTACCTGTGTGTGCAATACTTTACATTTTAGATGACACCTTTTTTAAAAGGACCAAAATGCAATCTTTTCCTAGGCTGTGAGACAGGAGAGAAAGCCCAAATGATCTTCTTCTTATCTACTGTCAAAGCTCTCAAAAGCCTGACTCAGAGACGAAAAAGTACGATCTTTTTTTGTAACCCTCAGTACAGACTTAATGCTTCACAATATACCGGTATGTCAACCATGATTATCAACAATAATTCTACACATATGATAATATTGTAAACAATTCAACATCCATTTGACAAAGCATAAAAAAACATCTAAACAGACAGTACAAAAATACCGTTAACAGAAACCCGTTGTCCATGATAACCGCAAAGTAAAAATATGATATTGTGACAGCCCTAGTACAGACCACAGAGGTATTACCATATATACGTTTGTTTACATTGAATAGAGACATTTAAACATTTACAATTTACAGTGTTTGTTTCAACCTTTTGTCATATAGAAGCACACTTAAACACATATAAATAAAAAATGGTAAAGTTTGCTACAGTAGCAAACACTTTAATCCAAAGCGATATTTTTCTCATCAGTACGTGGCAGTCAAACCCATGATATTTGTACCACTAGCTCCATCATTTGAGCTACAGGAACAATTGGTACACAGCAAAGTCGCAAGTGTTAAAAAAGGTCAAATTCAATTTCACAGTGTTTTTTTCTATGCATTTGACAGACGCTTTTATCCAAAGCAACGTACATTGCATTATACTGTACATTTGTTTCTGAGTATGTGCAATCCCTGGGATCCAACCCATGACCTTGGCGTTGCTAGCGCCATCCTCTAACCACTGAGCCCCAGGAAAACTTGAGTTTGAGAGTGCGGATTACATATACACTGTGAGTGTTAATTTGACCTTTTTTAACACTGACAATTTTGCTGTGTTGTGCATGTCATGTAGACATCTGACAGCAAGAACGGTTCTGCTCAATCAGGAGTAAAAACTGTTGTAATGGTGTGTCTTTATCTGTTATTAGAAGTACAATGCACTGTATGCTGGTAAGAAAAGAGGATGGGCACCAGATTGGCTAGAAACTCAGCAGGGACCACACACCCTCAGGCTCTGTTCTGACACTACGCTGATGACAGACCTGAGATTTTTCGACATTTTTGGCATCGCGAAAGAGCCGAACAAAGAATGAGGGGGTGGGCTGGTTTCGCACGACTCCCCACGGAGTACGTCCTTAGCGCCCTAAGCCATGTTAAAAGTGGGAGGGTGAGACTAAACTTGGCAACCTGAGCTAAATCTGGCGACACTGAACGTTTCTTAGACAATTTGAGCTAAATTATTCTGCATTACACCCAGGCCACCAAACGGACATCGAAGTTAATTTTAAACATGACTTGTATATTCCAAGAGTTATGTCACAAACGTTTTGTCATTTGTATTCAGCACGCAATGACACGGTGACTATTGTTCTTTGGCCCCTGAGGCATTTCTGCGGTGAGGATGCTTTATATGTTAATGAAGGCAGATAGGACGACGTGTCTTGACCTTGCACATAAAATGCACCTTACATCTCATGCTATGGAAAACACTATTGAAATGAAGATTATTATTATTATGGTCGTATTTATATGAATAAAATATTAAAACAAAGATCAAAGCAGATCATTTCATCTCTTGTTTTGTCGAGAGTGTGATTTGAAGATGGTGAAACTACTGGAACCAACAACTTCAGAAAAGTGCTGCATAGTTTATATACCATTACTTTTAAAAGGCAGATACGCTACCAACTACATAAATATTTATTACACAGACTTTTACAGTCTGATTTCAATGAAAGTGAAGCTTTCATCTAAAGCTAAATATTTATTTTTGATTGTATTTTTATTATTAAAGTGGGGACTAATAAAGACGGAAAAAGCCTAAACATTTTGGTAGTTTGCGCACCACGTGTCCAACAGGACAGAGGTTTTTTTACTACAAACTTAGGTTAAAATGTATAAGACTGAAAAATAAAGTGTTTTCTAGGTTAACTGAATGCATTTTATTTGACCCTTTTCACTATTCTTAAATAACCCTTTTGCTTTAATAGTTTGTTTTGGATGATAAACTGCATGTGACATTTTTCAGAATTATATTCTCTCATATGAAGTCATCTAAGCTATAACTATAAAAAAATCAGCAACGTTTTGTTTAAAAGAGTTTGAGATGGAGTGTGGCAGGTCATCCAACAAGACAAGTGCTTCATGCATTTTAAGCCCAGCATCTGCTTAACAATAAAAAGTGGTTACAATTATTGAGGTCTGAAGATATTCCCCCCAGAGGACACTTGTATTCGTTAAAGATGACACCATAGCAAATAACAGCATTCGGTTTCCATACTTAAAGAATGGTTGCGTAAACAGAACAAGTCAAGCGCCTTCTGCTTCAGGATATGTTTAGTTCAAAGACAAAATGAAACGCCTTTGTCACAACAAACATCATTTCATAAATTAGCAGCATATGACTTTAATCAGCATGCATTGTTGCGGCTAATTGTTTTGTGTTTTTTCTTTATTCCAGCGGCATACGCAGTTGTTCCACCGCATTCCCCAGCAGCCGTGGCATCAAGTAGTTTCGCAGAGCACCAGACGGCACACCCCGGGATGTTTAACGCTGCTAAAACGCAGTAAACCGGCCCTTTGTTCGGCTTTAAAAGCACGAAACAGCTGACAAGTACATACAGTGTTTGTCATTTGCGAGATCCCTTCAGTTTATAAGACACGGAGAGATAAAACCAGAAAGGGCTGACAGCAGAGGACATCCGTGTGTGCGGCACAGAGAGAGAGATGTAGACTGCATGCACTACAAAGGATTGGGTGGATGTATACAATGCTGAAAAAAGAGCTAAGAAATGAGCGGTGAGGTGCGTCCAGTGATGGAAAGGATGACAGAGAGTCTTTAATGGCAAGGTAAAAGCCTGCCTGGAATAAATTACCTTCCATCCCGCAGGATTACTCGTGTAATTATTTGAATGAGGGATTTCATTAGGATGTGCAGAGGTGTGGAAGCGGGAAGGAGTGAATTGATACAGGAGCGAGGACAATTTTACCTTCGTAAATTAAGTTTTAGCCACGTCCACATAATTGATATGAAATTCAGAGCCCTTTGATTAGAACAAAAAGGTGCGGATATAATAATGTAGGAGTCGACTCCTCTCTTACACAGATGCAGAAAAAGACACGGATAAAAGAACGGCAGGGTTGGTCGGAGGAAGAACACATATCCCGGTGATACGGATAGGTTTCAATTTAAGGAGAATGAGAGATTGAAGGAGAAATAGGACATTATGGTGATAGGTACAGGTTCTAATTTAACGTGTATAAATGATACTTCACAGAACAAAAAGAAGCAGTTTCCAAGAAAGAGACTTATTTCTGCTCCAGAATTTCCTCAACACCATAACTCCAGTTTGGATGACATAAAAATTAATCGACCCCCCCTTAAAAAAACAAAACCTGCCAAATAAAGAAAAATTAAGATGTATTTTTAGCACTAAAATACAATGTATTAAAAAACGACCCACAGAATCTGTTTTGAAATTCAGAACGACATGCTGGGTAAAAATAACTCACAGCAGCAAACCAGATGCAACATCCTATAAGAAAAGGCCCACAAACAAAAAACTAAAAAACGGCACAAAAGCACAAAGTTCGACCTTTGACCAAATGCAAAACAAGAGAAGAAACGGCAAGAAACCCTTTAAAAACCATGAAAGGGACGAGACAGAAATCTGTCTGCTAGACATTCACTCATCCCTCCCTCGTTTCCAATATTTTTTTTTATCTCTTCGATCCCTCCGTCCATTCATTCTTACTTGTCCTCGGGCAAAAAGACGGGAGCAATTGATCGCACATGCACACGAGTCTGCAGACGCACACACACACACACACACACACACACGGCACCATAATTTCTTCGATTTGTTCATTTTTATTCATCCATTTATATGGAGAAGATGAAAACCCTCTGCACATCTAACAGAAACGTCATAGTAGGCCTAACGCCACACACAGTTAATGCTGAAGAGCTGTAAAACACAAGGGAATAAATGATCGCCATGAAAAATGTTAATAAATTATAGCGGGGATCATGTGGATCAAAGTGCAACGTTTTACTGTTACGCGAAAGGGCACTTTTGCTTTGACATGATGAGGAGGCACATTAAATGAAGAACTCTTAAATATTAGACCTTAAACAAACACTTCAAAGTACTGTAAAAATTCACACAGTTTCAATAAAGGACTGTTTGCTTTAAAACACACTCACAGTTTTACACGTATACAGTAAATCGAACAATAAAAATGCATGAATGGCAATTTTTAAAACATTACATTCCTGATTAAAGACGACAAATTTCTCCCAGTGACATCCCGCATGACCCCAGAGTTAAAAAGCGCAACATATAACAAGAGAGAGCAGATATAGCAGAGAGGAAAAAGCAGAACGCGAGAGAAATGTTAAAGACCCTGAACAAACATGTTTGCACCATAGCACTGTTTTCTCTGGGTACATCCAGGAGTTGAGGATATTTATGAGGTCCATTGAGGCTACAAGGTTACAAAGTTCATTCAATAAGGGCCAGCCAATGAGAAGAAACCTTGGCTTCCCATCTTCAGCATTGATTGGCTTCCATGACCTTATAAATTCACGCGATTGTCACGCCGATTCAAGTGCAACGCAAATTCAGAAAAGAGTTCAAAAGTCCATTACGAGGTGGCGAAACACCACTTTTGTGTTCGAGGGCGGCACGGCACAAGATGGATGTAAATTTTCTTAGCATATCCAAAAAGCGCCTCTCCCGCCGGTTTTTATACAATACACAGAATCCGTATATGAACAGGGACCCTGATTGGATGGATGGGGAAGTCGGTTCAATCATGAGCTTCTGGGATTGGGCAAGTCAAAAACGATGGGCGCGTTCATAGGCTGGAAGTTCACCGTGCACGCAGAGGCATTAACAAATGTGGTGGTCCCATCGGTCATCATGCCGTAACCTAGCTCACACAAACACAAAGCACAGATATCGCTTGAGTAAAACAAAATTCATAATCTCATGCTTTAGTGCAGGATGTTTTTGTAGCAATGAATTTATAAAACAGCAGTAACAATTGATGAATATGTTTAAATTGCAGATTTCACACAAAGCCCTGAACATGCATAGATCATTATATAGCATTTGCATTGCTCTCTATCATGTTCAAACTTATTAACGGCATATTGAGTGCAAGAACTATATTTACAGTGCATAAGAATGTGATCTAGTTCTTGCAATAGAGCTGTCAGAAGGCAAAGCACCATGGGAGAAAGCATGCCCAGCTAACCTCAAAACAGGGCGGATTGACATGACAGTATGAGTAAATATCTTTGAGATTACAGCATGCATGCATGGCGCCTATGATTTATGAATATCAATTTCCTTCTAAGTTCATCTAAGTTACCGACTGTTTTCATCTTTGTGTGTTGTATTGTGTAAATGTCAGTGAGTATAAGCTACCTTCATGAATGTGTCCAAATACATGTAGTTTGGGCTGAACTCTCCTCTGGACTGTGTTCAGTAGCTCCATACAACCGACACGCTGCATCTTTCTGGGCACCCAATCCAAAAAACCTGTGAAGGTAAATTATGCACAATGACATCAAACTGCATTGACAGTAGGGCTGCAACAACTAATCGATACAATCGATAATAATCGATAATGAAATTCGTTGTCAACGAATTTCATTATCGATTAGTTGGTCTGTGACGTAACTTGCGAGCTGCGCAGTTATAAATCAAGCGCATCTTCTTCCCTTTTAAAATTACCGTTTTAGATGCGTCTCTCCGTGCAGCATGAGCTGCGCAGTTTTAAATGCAGACGTGTCTCTCCGTGGATGCGTCTCTTCGTGCAGCGCGAGGTGCGCAGTTTTAAAGTCTTTTCAATGTTTTTCATGCATCTCTTCAAGCTGCGCAGTTTTAAAGTTTAAAGGGGAGAGGTGTTTAAATGACAAAATTAAAGATTATATTAGTAAAACCCAATTTGTGGCGTTTGCACTATGCAAAGTACATAATAGGCTAAATACCCTGATTTGGTGGTTTATTTAGTTCAGAGGTGGGTAACGAAGTACATTTACTTGAGTACTGTACTTAAGTACACTTTTTGAGTATTTGTACTAAAGTATTACTTTTTCTGTTTACTTTTTACTGTACTTCACTACATTTGAATGACAAATATCTCACTTTTCATGGCACAAAAAAATGATTTCCTTGGCCGACCGTCCCCTCGCTCCCACGTTTGGGAGAGACTATTGTCAGTTGCTTCTAATATGACACACATGAATCAACTCACCAGGTGTGTTAATTATAGAGACATTCACAACATTTTGGGAGAAGGCTAATGAGTTCAGTTGTGTATACTTTTCCCATATCTGATTTAGTCATTATAAGCAAAAGATGTAATTACATTTTATCCGATTAATCGATTAATCGAAAGAAGAAAAAAACAATCGCCCAACTAATCGATTATCAAAATAATCGTTAGTTGCAGCCCTAATTGACAGAAACATAAGAAAACAAAAAAGAAGAATCTGAGATCGCAGAATTAACACTGACAGAGATGAAAATCGAGGAGTTAAGGGGTGTGTCTTGAAGTCCAGTTCGACAATCTCAAAGTCAGTCTCTAAGAGGCAGTCATGAGGTCAGAATCTTAAATTTAAGACTTATTTATTTATTCCAATGATGCATAGATAGAAACCAGTCTCAGCCGGGAGGGCCAGTTCTCCTCTGACGCGTTATGCTGCAGTCAGTGACTTTTGAGAAATAGTTACTGAGTAAATATTTATGATTAACAGGGAGTAAATGAGTACCTTTTTATGATTAACAGGGCTGCACTAACCACTGAAAACTGATTTTGGTTGAGACTCTTGATAAATAAACTGAATAAAAAGCCCAATAAGAACGGATACATACTTTGGACAGAATTTGGAGTCTCACACTCATACAAATGCAAAGAGACACATTCTCATGAGACTAAAGCATGTCATTTTCAAAGTCCAATTGTTTTAAACCGTATGCATCTGTATGCAAAAACATCTGCATATGTGTGTGTGTGTGAGGATTTTATTATGAGCAGGGGGATTGCAGCGCTGAGAGAAGCGTCTCACTTTTACATGCTTTAGCAGTCTGCTGTAGCAACTCCATCTGCCAAACCTCAGAGCAAAGGAGTGCGAGTGTGTGTGAGGATAAAGACGAAATAATGGGGAAGATTCATTACAATGTGCCTTGTGTGTGCGTGCGTGCGTGTGTGTGTGTGTGTGTGCGTGTGTGTGTGTGTGTGTGTGTGTGCGTGCGTGCGTGCGTGCGTGCGTGTGTGTTGTGTGTGCGTGTGTGTGTGTGTGTGTGTGTGTGTGTTATGATGTTGGTCTTACCCAGAGGAGGACAATGTGTGAGAAGGATATCCGTGGAATCTGGGATTTGGTTCCACTTGTCCAGTAGAGCTTGTCCACGTGGTAGATTAAAACCCCAGCCGTAGTACCACGGTTGCCTGCGTGCACACACACACAAAACATCGTAAAGGCCTGCTGATGTTTGATCATAGCAACCTTCATCTTCTCTTGTTTTGTACTGATCTTACTGCTGATGAAGCTAGATGACATTTCCATTAGGATCTGTATGTGGGGAATGTGCATGTGTGACATCATATAACTATGATGATAAAATTGCAGGAAAGTGAAGTCCATCACGAGTAGACATCACTTTGATCTGACTTTAAAGTCTTTTAGAAGAGGAAAAAGTTGAAATTGGCCCAAACATAAAAAACTAAATTCACCAAAAACATGTTAAAGCCATGGTCTAGTACCAGCAACACCACATCATCTCCCAGGCTGAAACTTCAAACCGGACGAAGTTGTTTCTTATTTCCAGCAGGAAGGCTAGATAATCACATCTTATACATTGAATCTAACCCCAATGCAACTGCTTAATTATGATGGTTATAATTAGAGACGCACCGATATATCGGCCAATAATCGGTATTGGTCAATAAAAGCAATTTTCACACTCTCGGCACTAGTTTGACACACATCACCAGTTTGATGTTCAATTTTAATAGTCATTATATGAATTGAAAAGTTCAAAAATATTACATCAATCTTCAGAATTGGTATCAGCAGATTTCACTCAGAATAATCGGCTGGAGAAATTTAGTATCTGTGCATCTCTTGTTATAATGGAACAAATTCCCCATCACAAAAGATGGAAGAAATACACACTGAATTGAGAAACTGACAGAAAGAGTATAAGGTAGAGCGAGCGAGCGAGAGAGAGAGAGAGAGAGAAAGGATTTGGGGAGGGGCTTATGGTCCATCACTTTTTTTATTGCAGATGCAGCTTGAGCGACGGTATAGAAATTAACATGTCACTAACAATCTGTCCCCAGATCCATCTTCCTCCGCCGTGGTGGATTTACACATTTATGTGTGCGAATATCTTAAAAGAAAGTGTGTGTGTGTGTGTGTGTCAGTTTACACATGAAGGTTCCTTCGCCTTAGCGTGGATTTTGTAATTTATAGAGAGCAGTCACTTGAAACGTTTACTTTTTATAGTCTGCTTGACGCATCGCTGTCCCGAAATGCAAACATACGCGCGCACACGCGCTGAAGACTTTGAGGAGCTATCCAAAGCGGCCCTGGGCTCCATCATCTCAGTAAGGTCAAGAGGGAAGCAGCGGCTAGCGGGAGACGAAATCGGATTTTCATTTGATTATCATTCGAATCGCTTCTATCATCAGTGTCGAAACATTTATGATCAAACATCTGAAGGCCCGCAGACGGCGTCTGATTAATTCTCATCTCTGATCTTAAAACATGCAAAATGGCCTTTGCATATTGATGGTGCTGTTTAAAAATTCATTTGCATCTTTACACGGACGTCTCAATTATATGGGATTGGGAAAAGGACTCTTTATTGGTGTCCCAAACAGCCTTTTACTAAGCGAGCAGATAGGGAGCTTAATAAACGGATAGAGAGAGAGACGTGTGTGAATACTAAAGAAGAAAGGAAATCCTGATTGAGCGGGGACATTGTGAAAGTGCTTTAAATGGCTTAAAATACAAGCGTGTAATCCAGAAACTATGACTGTTTATTAAATGAGATTTTGATCAGGCCAGAGGATTAGACAAACACATGTAATTCACTTAAGTGTGACACAGAGCACCCGGTGCGCTGGATGCACTGAACCATCTGTGTCTTTATCATTTCAGATGTTGTTTTTCATTTGTCAAGGTGGATCAAAAAACTGATGTTTGCTTTCCTGTCGCTTCTCCCATGATGCCACACCACCACCAAAAAGAAGAAACAAAGTCAATTAGATGTTTACAATTTCCAGTCTGAAAGAAGTGACGTTAAACAATATGTTCGTGTGTAAAGTTGTTTTGAGACATATTCAGAAATATAGTGAAACATTTTCAAAAACTGACATGAAAGACATTTCAAATGCGCCTCATGATTGCACTCTAACACATAAATTGACCAAAACATGTTTTGCTTCTTTGGATGTAATCATGTTTACATGTTTCTATGAGGGTTAGGGACGTATATTAAATATTAGACATTCTAGTATGAAAAACACTTACACAGCTTCTACGGTTTGCGTGTGTATGTATAAAAGCTCTACCGGCCGAATGATATAGATGCAGTTTTGTCATAAATGTTTAAAAGGACGTCTGTGAGGAAAAGGCTGTGGGGCGGCTGTGCTTCAATATTTCATCCCATTGGTTAACTTCAAGGTTCTTTGAGGAGAAGAAGATGAGACTTAAAAGAAAATCTCTATTTAAAATGAATACATTAACAATTCAGAGAAATGTGAAATCAACTCTTGCCCCTGGTGAGGTGACGCATATTGAGCAGAAATATCAAATTTATGTGCTGGAATGAGAGAGAAATAAATGGAGGTCATAAAGCAGAAAGGCAAGAAAGTATCATTTACGGGTCAGAAGAAAGTTTGTTAAATGAGAGCTGTGTGTTTGTCGACAATTACATTCACAAATTATGTCCCAAAACCTTGCCTACTGCAAAAGCAGCATCCTAATGATCATTAAAGCTATATGATACCTTAAAGGGCCCATCGGATGAAAATCGAAAATTTTCTGTGTTAAAGTGCTATAATCGGGTCATCGGTGCATATAGCAACCCAGAAAACGTGGAAAAAAAGAGCCCATCTGCAAGCATGTGAGAAATCGAGCCGATCCGATTTCGCTCCCCTTGTGACAAAAGGGGTTCTTATTATAATATTACCGCCCATAAATCTGCATGTTTACACCCACTGCATTGCCATGGCATGCACTACACCAAATGACAAAGATGTCAGTTTTAAAACAAACTGTGCATTGAGGCACAAAAACGCAAGGTAGGCTATAGCCCAACAAGATTAAACTAAATATAAGATAAATATAAAATGTCATATGAAAATAATAAACAGCAAATTGTTAAGGCTTGTTCAGGGCAAATTTACAGAGCCCCGTCGAATATAACGAAACGCTGCAAAGTAAAATTTAGCCAGTATTTTTGCAACATAGCCTAATTAGCCTAAATATTTTTTCAGTAATATGATGTACAAAAATGTGAGTTTAAAAATAAGTTTATCGTTTAACGAAATTTGAGAAAAGTTTTTTAGCATTTAGATTTTGTAACCATTTGGGAATAAGCTCACGCAGATCGAATGAAAACCCCGTTAATAAAGCAGATTGCACATAATGCTATAAAAACCATTAATAAACACTTGGGACTGTGGCATTTTTTGGGGATCAGTGGTCTGTGTGAATGGGGTTTAAAACATTTTGGGAGGTGTTACCAGTGGACCAGCATTGGGAAAAATTACATGCGTTGTGTCAACCCCCCCAGACGGAAGAGGGGTGGGGTGCACAGTAACTCATTACCATTTAAGGAGACATACACCAAAATGGTTTGCAGTGAGTATAGGTGTTTTTGACAGGGCAAAAAAAGTGTTTTTAAGCAAAATATGTTACAGACATTTCATGAAGACCCTAATAAATCATGCCAAAATGTTCATCCGATGATTCCTTTAAATGGGACCTTAATAAGCAGCTCACTAGGTTTCAGAAGTGAGCAATACATGGACTTACATACGTGTAGACGTACACACACACACACACACACACACTGTTCAGCTGTTCAACATCCTCACCTGTGGCTGATGTAATTAAAGATGCTGGTGGTATCAAGACCCTAATTAAATAGGTGAATGTATTATTATTATGTATGTGTGTGTGTGCGTGCGTTATGTGCTCAGCATTGTGAATAATTAGTTATTAGATTTTTTGACACTGACCCAAAAGTGCGTACGGAGCAGGAGAGGTTGGCAATCTGTAGGAATAAGATGTTGGATCTCTGAGGAGAAAGTGATACACACACACACATAACCTCATTAAGAGAGGCTGTTTCAATTAATAGCTTGTGGGTCACAGTGGTCCACTGAGAGATCTCAGCACATAGGAAGTGTTGTCAACATCACACAATTGCTGTGATACCTCTGATATCATGACATTGTTTTTAAAACAAGAATTTTACAAACAAAAACACAGAAAAAACATACACACACTGAATGTTAGACTGGTCACTTCCCTGAATGGAAAAATATTTAGTGCAGTGTGTTCTGTTTGTATATTTCATGGAGTTCTGTATATAGTATTCAGTGTAGTGGGCTGTGTAGTTGTGTAATTTGTACAGTATACAGTGTTTACTGCAATATGCAGTGTGTTTTTGCAAAGTTTTAAGTGCAAAGTATTGTGTTGTTGTGTATTTGTGTAGTTTTGTCTACAGTATTCAGTGCAGTGCGCTGTGTTGTGTATTTGTATATTTCATGTAGTTTTGTCTACAGTATTCAGTGTGTTGTGTATTTGTATATTTCATGTAGTTTTGTCTACAGTATTCAGTGTGTTGTGTATTTGTATATTTCATGTAGTTTTGTCTACAGTATTTAGTGCAGTGCGCTGTGTTGTGTAGTTGTATATTTCATGTAGTTTTGTCTACAGTATTTAGTGCAGTGCGCTGTGTTGTGTAGTTGTATATTTCATGTAGTTTTGTCTACAGTATTTAGTGCAGTGCGCTGTGTTGTGTAGTTGTATATTTCATGTAGTTTTGTCTACAGTATTTAGTGCAGTGCGCTGTGTTGTGTAGTTGTATATTTCATGTAGTTTTGTCTACAGTATTTAGTGCAGTGCGCTGTGTTGTGTAGTTGTATATTTCATGTAGTTTTGTCTACAGTATTTAGTGCAGTGCGCTGTGTTGTGTAGTTGTATATTTCATGTAGTTTTGTCTACAGTATTTAGTGCAGTGCGCTGTGTTGTGTAGTTGTATATTTCATGTAGTTTTGTCTACAGTATTTAGTGCAGTGCGCTGTGTTGTGTAGTTGTATATTTCATGTAGTTTTGTCTACAGTATTTAGTGCAGTGCGCTGTGTTGTGTAGTTGTATATTTCATGTAGTTTTGTCTACAGTATTTAGTGCAGTGCGCTGTGTTGTGTAGTTGTATATTTCATGTAGTTTTGTCTACAGTATTTAGTGCAGTGCGCTGTGTTGTGTAGTTGTATATTTCATGTAGTTTTGTCTACAGTATTTAGTGCAGTGCGCTGTGTTGTGTAGTTGTATATTTCATGTAGTTTTGTCTACAGTATTTAGTGCAGTGCGCTGTGTTGTGTAGTTGTATATTTCATGTAGTTTTGTCTACAGTATTTAGTGCAGTGCGCTGTGTTGTGTAGTTGTATATTTCATGTAGTTTTGTCTACAGTATTTAGTGCAGTGCGCTGTGTTGTGTAGTTGTATATTTCATGTAGTTTTGTCTACAGTATTCAGTGCAGTGCGCTGTGTTGTGTAGTTGTATATTTCATGTAGTTTTGTCTACAGTATTCAGTGCAGTGCGCTGTGTTGTGTAGTTGTATATTTCATGTAGTTTTGTCTACAGTATTCAGTGCAGTGCGCTGTGTTGTGTAGTTGTATATTTCATGTAGTTTTGTCTACAGTATTCAGTGCAGTGCGCTGTGTTGTGTAGTTGTATATTTCATGTAGTTTTGTCTACAGTATTCAGTGCAGTGCGCTGTGTTGTGTAGTTGTATATTTCATGTAGTTTTGTCTACAGTATTCAGTGCAGTGCGCTGTGTTGTGTAGTTGTATATTTCATGTAGTTTTGTCTACAGTATTCAGTGCAGTGCGCTGTGTTGTGTAGTTGTATATTTCATGTAGTTTTGTCTACAGTATTCAGTGCAGTGCGCTGTGTTGTGTAGTTGTATATTTCATGTAGTTTTGTCTACAGTATTCAGTGCAGTGCGCTGTGTTGTGTAGTTGTATATTTCATGTAGTTTTGTCTACAGTATTCAGTGCAGTGCGCTGTGTTGTGTAGTTGTATATTTCATGTAGTTTTGTCTACAGTATTCAGTGCAGTGCGCTGTGTTGTGTAGTTGTATATTTCATGTAGTTTTGTCTACAGTATTCAGTGCAGTGCGCTGTGTTGTGTAGTTGTATATTTCATGTAGTTTTGTCTACAGTATTCAGTGCAGTGCGCTGTGTTGTGTAGTTGTATATTTCATGTAGTTTTGTCTACAGTATTCAGTGCAGTGCGCTGTGTTGTGTAGTTGTATATTTCATGTAGTTTTGTCTACAGTATTTAGTGCAGTGCGCTGTGTTGTGTAGTTGTATATTTCATGTAGTTTTGTCTACAGTATTTAGTGCAGTGCGCTGTGTTGTGTAGTTGTATATTTCATGTAGTTTTGTCTACAGTATTTAGTGCAGTGCGCTGTGTTGTCTTGTGCTGAACTGCAGGGCCGGCTGGACTTTGATGTTTAATCTGAAAGAAGCAAGCGGTCCATTCACAGAGGCCTCCAGCCCGAGAAGCACAGCAGGAGAGACCAGCTTAAACACACACTGCAGCTACTGTGCTCCACACACACACACACACACACACACACACACACACAGAAACAGAACGAGAGAGAGCCTGGAAGGCAGAGTATGTCAGTCTCTGACAATACAGGGATTAGACCAGCCCTGAGCTGATACAAGTGTGTGTTTGTGTGTGTGTCAAAGATAGCTGTACATGCTCTGCACAGCTTTTCCTCTTGTTCTCTCGCTCTCTCTGGATTAAAACGTGGTAACTATGGGACATTTGGTCCCCAGCACGATTTATGCAACACACAGTGTGAGACGTACACACACATGCGTTTACAAACACACACATGCATTCACAGATTTGCACACAAGATGTCTGTGTGTTGTTATGCACATTCTGAAATCATTGCTTCAATTGACGTGTAAATTCTCCCACAATATTTCAACGCAGAGGAAAACAAATGCAAAGTAAACACATTGTTAATACCTCATCAATTATGTAAGCATGACGGATAAAATATGTAAATTCATTCCGACCTGATAAATAAGTCATTTTGACATTTTTGGACAGGATGAGGATAACGGGGGGCGTGATCAGGCAGATTTAAACCTGCAGTGCGTCACCGAGCATCGTGTCAGAGCACATATGCTAACTGCTAGGCGTCGGTGATGAAAACAGTTAAGTGTTAATGGTAATCTTAAGTAAAAATCGAAGGGTGGATTCGGAGCGTTTCTGGAAAGGCGCATCCGAACCGGACAGTCCGAGAAGCAGCAGTGGCAAATCCATCTGTGCAATGAGACATCTGCCCACACAACCTGACACCTCACACACACATACACACACAGGCCTGGGCACACAACAGACTTCAGAACAGCTGTGTGGACTCACACTCATCAACAGGAACATTCACAGCAATGATTAACACGACGAGCCAAGAGCAGGGAAACACACGCACGCACACAATACGTGTTTGATAGCTGACACTGAAATCCACATACTGCAGATAAAAAGTAGCACGTCCAAAAAGGATTCATTAAAATGTATAAATCAGAACTATTTATTTACCTTTATGTCATTCCAAATGCACATAATTCCCTTTCTCCCATTAAAGACAAAAGAAAACCTTGTAGGCTCCTGTTATCATATTTAAACGCTACACAACCACATGCTTACATCACACAAAAAACAATAGCGTTTCATCACATTTTGTATAGTGAAGTCTTCTTCACAAAAGAAGAAAAGTCATATAAGTTTGTTGCCGCAGGAGGGTGAGTAAACGATGGGTGAACTACCCTTTAAAATCCATCTGTCTGTGCTTCTGTTATAGTCCTTCTGTGCCTTCTTAAAAGGCAGTTACAAAAGAGCATCTTCATTCCACTAGTGAGTGGTTTCATGAAGAAAGACAACACTACTGCCTGTAACTTGACATTTCAACCATGTAAAAACACGTAAGAGTTATGTGAACTTAGTATGTCGGGCCCATGAATAAAAGAACATTAAACCGTTACGTTTAATTTAAAACATTCACAAAGTGCACCTTTAATGAGTATCCTGTTCATTTATGCACACAGAGAGAAATGATCACCTGTGATAATGATCAGCATTTCGCAGATGTGAAACATAAACATTAAGTCGAAAATAATACAGAGCATTTCTTTAACAATAGTAATCGCACGATAAACTAGAAAATTCTCTAAAATACCTTCTTTCTAAAAAGTAGAGCTCTTCTACCCTAAAAAAAGAATATTACTTTGTGCAACAGCACTTTAAACTACAAAGCACATGCTTTCCTTAACGTTTACTTTTGTTTCTTCCGTCAAGGTCCCTTGGCTTTGTCTCTCGTCTTTCTTTCGGGGGGATTTTTAGGAGCGTTGAGAATAACGTGGGACTCAAGCAGACAGCGCGCACGCTGCGCTAATGAGCTCCCTCTGGAAGCCCTTAAACACGCTGTCATACGTTATAATTACGTTGGCAATACATTAACTTTTGTGTTAGTGGTTTGTACGTGGTGTCGAGCGCTAAAAGAAGATGGAGGGATGGCTGGAGAAAAGTCTTTCTTTTGGGAAAGCAAAAAGGTGTAAAAGTCATAGGGAAAAGAGAGATCGTGTGTGTGTGTGTGTGTGTGTATCGGGAGCTGTCGCCAGGCCCCTCTAGTGTGAACTGTGAGGAGCAGGTGCAGTACAGCAGCACTGTGTGTGTGTCCGTGTGTGTGTATGTAAATGTGTGTGTGATTCAGACTGTCATATGGAGAGGCTTGGAGCGACGCAAAGCTATTGCCTTCTGGGTAATGAGGGGAAGAAGGGTGAGAAGACCCTGGAGCGATAAAGCAGCACTCACACACACACACACACACACACACACACACAGGAAACAAGGTGAGCCGGTCAGGTCATACAAACTAACTCCTGCTGCGTTAATACGCCTCGTGTTACCTCGTCCGGCACGGCCTTTCGGCTCAGCTGAGAGAACTGCTACAGTTGAAACTTTATTTCCCGTCTCAACCCGCCCGTGATATCGCTGCCAAACTCGAAACTTCCACTGCAACATCCTCTGACAACTCGTCTCCATGTGGAGCCATTTAAATATAGTTTAATACAGCTGCAATGCCATGGTTATGAATGAAGAGCCATTATCATTAGAAATGAAGAATTGTGTAGGTACACAAACGCACAAAGGTGCCCAGAGATAATCGTATTTGTGTGAATGTGCATCTGTGTGAGAGAAAAGAATTTCTCTAACTCTAATTGGTGGTAAAAATATCCACCACATCCTTTGAGTTTCACCAGACTGAACAATTTCATTTTTGTCTACAGATGTGTGACTAAAAGAAATACCAAGGCAGATAAAGAGAGAGAGAAAGACAGCAGCGTGTGTTGTGTCTCCAGCATGGCATACTGCCCTGCAAATTTTCTTAATTAGTATTTTTGTCGTTTTCATCCTAAAACCAGAACAGTTTGACTTGTTTTCAGAGACTATATCTTGATTATATCTTTATTTTCCTTACCCCATTGGCAAAGCAGAAATTAAATCAAATGTTGTGATGTTTATGATTAAAACAAAAACAACAATTTGCCAGTGGGGAAAGAAAATAATATGAAAACTAATAACTAAAAATGTAATTAGGAATGATTGTTTGTGTTCAGTCAAGGCTTCTTAACCAACAATAAAGAAAAAGTAAAACAAAGATTTAAAATATAAAGTTACAGTTTCTGGTAAGCCACATGACCAGCCAAACCAGCATGAACCACTTCTGGTTTCACCTAGTATTTTAGTAGGACACAGAGACAAAAAGAGGTGTAAGAAAAAGAAGAAAGAGTCAAATTGTAGAAACCAGAGGAAACCGTGAAAAGTGGTCGTCTGGGATGGCGGTGCTTCTAAAACCGACGGCTAATTCCTGTAAAACTGCTGGACAATTTTTTCCTCCGCTTCCCCCTCTTTCCCACAGAGTGATAGTTGCCTTAGCAACCGTGGCAAATCTTCCTTTTCTCAAACAGATGTCCCATTTAGTTGGAAATTAGAATGTGTAAAAACCCAGGAGACTCAAATTATTTCCAAGTTCTCCAGGAGGAGGGAGAAGAGAAGAAAGGAGTGGCGAGGGATGGAGAGAAAGGGAGGGTTGCGTATCCTCCTCCTCAGGAAGTGTGAAAGTGCGTTGATTAGCCGTCGCTGTGGGGCAGCTAATTCTGACGGCCGGGCCGCACGCCACAGCCAGCGCTGAAGCAGCAGCAGACGAATAAAGACACAAGAGTGCGAGAAAAAAATGAATACGGCAGTGTTTGTTCTTAAATCCCTATTTCCGATCACGACTTGGCGATCTGACAAAATGGGACAGAAAGTCTGGTCTGTTTTGCAGGTAAACAAATTCGGCGTTCGTGAAAAAATCCCCAAGAGCCATGTGTGCGCACATATGTGCAAGCACGCAAACACAAACAGTGTGAAAGAAGACTTTACGCTTGGAGACCAATTTACAGGTGACGTACAGCCAAGCAATGAAGCCTCACATTCTGGTTCTTTTAATAAAACATGAAAAGAGACAGAACGATTGACAGACAGACAGAGAAAGATGATTTGGTCTGCATCTGAAAACCCTTGAGCTGCATTCACATTGTCACCTACAGTAGCAGCGACAGCGGCATGGTCTCATTCATTTCAGTACAAGCTGGCAACTTTTGGTGATATGAGCGTCAGCAATCATTGGCGACAGGATGTTGGATGTGTCCAGCGATGCCACAAAACTGACACTTATGCAAATGACTACCAATGAGAGTGAAGTCAGTGAAGCTCACGTCAGTCGGTGTAATGAGTAAGCTCCTGATTTTATATCACATTTCACTTCTAATCTACAGGGTTTATTTTAAAAATGATGTGTGAAAATCCAACGTTGCCAAATAGCCCGCTGTTTGGTATATATGCTTGCAAAGAGCACCAACTGACACTCGTTCATATGTGCTCAACTCTGCATTAGTTTAGTTTATATAAAACATGTCTGATGGTATAAAAGTGATTCAAGGTCAACATGAAATGACACAAATCAACATCCAGTAGCATTTACATTTATGTCACTAAGACAACCAGTAGTGGAAACGCCTCCTAATGACCTCGTAGAAAAAGACGGGTTACACACACTATGGAGCACTAGCTAAAGAGTCAAGCTAGTTTAAAACTAAATTAAATTATCAAGCTAAATTAAACGAGATTTGGGGCGAAAACGCTACAGTATCATAACAAAAGTGTGCTACATTTAAAACGCCCAAAATACCCCTGTATTCTTATCTGTCATATTAATCATGTTTGATCTATTTTATTTAATTCTACACCTAGTTATATATGTAGTTTAGATACCACAGTGACAATTTAAACTCAAATAAAGTAGTAAAAAAATAACAACAAAAAACTTCAACCTTCAAAGCTGAGCAACTCAAAGACCACACAAATGTGTGAGAGGGGTCTTCATGACAGGACTAGGGCGACCCCCCCCCTCCCTCAGGTGTCTCAGATGTTAATTGAGAAGGTCCTCTCGTGGCCAGCCCTACATAGCCAAAGCGGCGAGCTCTTTCCCCGCGGGGAAACACGACCGATACTTTACTAATCTCTCCTTAAATCACTCTCCACATCAGCCGGCACTTTAATTAATTCACACACAAGGTCAAGCAGTTAAACGCACTGTTTTAGATATATATATAGAGAGAGAGAGAGAGAGAGAGAGAGAGAGAGAGAGAGAGAGTATCTGCAGCCACACGGTTCATTACAATCTCTTCCAAATGAAGAGCTGTTCATTAGCGGCTCGTGCCGCGGCCCCCTCATCAGTCAAACCGAGTGATCAGACATTGACGGGGAGAGACGCACACTTCCTCAATCTTTCTCTTAACTTTCTTCTTTGTTTTGATGATCTACTTTAATTGGGCCACTACAGAGAAGCAGCAAATCCTCAGTAATTAAAAAATCTAATTACGGAGTCTTTTGCATCTCTGGTATTAATTATTCCTCGCGGAGTCGCTGGATTGCGAACGTTTCGTCTGTTTTCATTTCACTTTCACGGAGCGTTTTACCGCCCCTTCCTCTTTCCGTCTCTCTCGGAGGGAAGACAAACTTCGTGGCGGTCACCGCTGATCTCATTAAAGCACTTGTTTAATTCTCTCACACACGTTTTGGCAACCAGATGTTTAAGATCATGGTTGTGGATCATTCGTCTTGGCTAAAACTGGTCCTGTGTGAAATCCTTCAAAGCGGAAGAACAAGGAAAAGACAGAAACTGATTGACAAGAACGTTTCCCAGTTAATCTCCTTGATTTTCTGCTGGTTTTAACACAGAGAGATCTGTCTGAGTCTGCATCGTGTGGGTTTATGACAGACAGAATGACAGCGGTGCAGAAAGGTCGATCCGTCAGGGCGGTTGTGCATAGGGTTTGTTGAGCTGTGGTGCTGATGCAGGCACCGGCTCATATGTAAACAGTTAACGGACGAAAGATGGTACATTACACCTGCTACACCGTTATCTATGGGCATTTATGAGAACTAAGAAAAAAAACTTCAAAAGAAAATGTTATTGCCTTGAGGATGCTATTTCATAGGTCAGGAGACTTAATAGAGTTCTCAGATACGGTTCATTTACAGCATCACTTGTCAATTTCCTTTCTAACGCTTTGTAGGCAAACACTGAAAATAGATTTGAATCAAAGTACAAACTAATATGGATGGCACGGGTCTCCCTTATTGCTATCACTATTGCTATCAATATTTAATTTGTCTTTATTCTCTCTTACTGTACGTGACATGAATTTCTAAAAGCACAAATATCTCATGTCCCCTTACGGTTAATTTAACAAATATTATGCATGCCCTTTTTGTTAAAGAGTTGTTTTAGATAAAGTATACGACATGTCACACCGCAACATGTTTTCTTAGAAATCTACCCTGTTACTATACTGCAAAGCTCCCTTAGCAAACTACAAGACATCATGATCATAATCACTGCCAAAAAGATGACATGCTCTGTGCATTACCGCGCAACTTCCTTTTCATCTCTTGTGTTTAAATGCAAGCACTTTTCTCAATTACCTTCTACCTGTTCTTTAACTGCCAGCGCATAAACATTCAGAGCTAGCAGCTCCACACTGACGGCAGCCGCCCGCGGGGTTCACGGGATGTGTGTGTGTGTGTGTGTGTGTGTGTGTGTGTGTGTGTGTGTGTGTGTGCGTGTGTGTGTGTGTGTGTGGCTTGTCTCCGCATCTGTGAGTAACTGTCCATGGACGTGTATACACAATAGATGAGGGAAAGTTTAAGCTCTGTCTGTGTGCGTGTGTGTGTGTGTGTGTGCGCGTGTGTGTGTGTGTGTGTGCGTGTGTGGTTAGCTCAGAACGATACGTGTTGTGGGTCCTACACATTGTTTGTTCTTTACACTGTCTGAAAGGGACAGCATCCTTAATACTCTATCCACCCACACCAGCTCTCTCACACACACACACACACACACACAAACAGGCACGCACACACCGTGCGCCCCTGTATTTGCAGATCTGCGGATGACAAATGACTTGTAAACTTGCATTAGCGTCAGCAGAACAGAAAAACACGCCACATGTTTCCCCCATGCAGTTCTTTTCATTCCAGCATCACCGCATGACAAATAGTCAGGATTTAGGAAAGAATGCCGTGTGCCAAGATCTCATTTAGCTTGATATAAAAGAGACGGCGTGTGTGCAAAGCACACGAAATTACAGGAGGGATGGTCACGATGGATGACTAGCGGATTAGTGAGGTGGACTTGTTTTAGATTGTTCCTTAATGATTTTCTTTTTTTTTAAGTTTGGGCTTTTTTACTGACAGTATTTTAATCGGCATGCTGACAGCGTGCTGCGCTCTTCGCTGTTACACAGTCTGTGCAGTAAACCCCTGTGTGTCTTTAAATTTGTTCAAACGAACCAATGTGACACACACACTGAGATTGATGTCTTTTCTGACTAAAGCGACAGTTCATCCCAATTAAAATGTTGTCCTCATTTACTCACCTTCATGCCATTCCAAACCTGTATGACTTTTTTAAAGAACGTTGATTTCCAAACAGCATGGACCTCATTGACTTCCATTGTATGGACAAAATCTCAAAATATCTTCTTTAGAAGAACACATAGAGTTATGAATAACATGAGGGTGAATAAACGATGACAGAATTTACATTTTTGGGTGAACTAGCCCTTTAAGACCGCTGCGTCCTTTACATTCTGATGTGCTCCATGTAGACATTTTGAGTGTTTTTTCAAATATCTGATCAGAGTCTGGTGAACTCACAACTTAACCGAGCTAAAAATGTTGAAAATATGCCATTTTGCTTATCGCTAATCGAGAACCCCATTAAGGCAAATATGACTGCAGATCAGTGAACACAAAAAGAGGTTAAATGAAAAAAGAGAGAATCTGAGCAAGATGACAAGAGAGCGAGACGATGATAAAGACAAGGAGATGTTGCTGAAAGGCTGCAGGTTATATAGATGATGAGGAGGGGGGACACAGGGATTGAATTGATGCTCCTGTGGTCTCTGGTGCCGGCTGGACAGATACATAAAGAAGTAGAAAAAATAGCGATAGAGTGATAAGAAGATGGATGACTTTACTGAGCGATGTGGCGCGGCACAGATCAGAGACAGCCATCGCCCGCGGCAACAGGACTCGGCCCATAAAGCCGGCAACATCGCCGGAACAAAATCACCATGGAGATGAGATTTTGCCACTCTGCCCCAGCATGGCGGAGCATCCCAGACTCCACAGTGGCGGGAGAGGAGAGACTGAAGAGATGGACTGACAGTGAGACAGATGATAAAAGAGAGAGAGAGACTGTCTGTCTTCAGCAATAGTGGAATGCTATTACCAGAACTCAACATAGCAAATGTTTTATTAGGTCTGCGTGGCGTAAACACGCAAACACTCGCAAGCATGCTGGCAACAAGATGAGTATATCTGTCAGAAAGAAGCGGATTTATTTGTGATGGTTTTAATCTAGCTCATGCGTTCAGGACTGCTGTAAACACACAGAGTGACACACAAATATGATCACAAATGTAACTCCTATACAGTACTTACAGGCCTTTTAATATGTTAAGCATTTGCTTATCAGTAAACACACCTTTGACTATTAGGAACCCCACCTTCACACACACACGCACACACGCACACACACACACACACACACACACACACACACACACACACACACACACACACACAACCCTGTTCACACCAAGACTGATAATTATAAAGATGACTGTAACCATAACTATATTAGCGTCGACACTAAAGGACAATAACATCGTCTCAATTTTCTAAAGAAGGGCATGCTTTAGGCTTGCAGTGTTTTTACATGAAGCAAATTATATAAATACTGCCGACGTGCGAGTAAATATCGGCTAATTATAATAGACTATAACTTAGTCTTTCTCGAACCCCAACACACAAATTGTACTATTGTAAAATAAAACATAAATTACCCCTATAATGAATCTGTTTTCCTTTAGGGGATGTTTCCATGTGGTTTTGCTGCATTTGACTAGTTTTGTAGGCACCTTTTCCTCCCTACAACTTTATCAAACGCACCCACGCTTGTGAGGGCCGGTTTTAATGTAATAAAAACAATTCACTGGCATGCGGTGTGAATACATTAACGTTTAGGCTTCAGGGCTTGTTCGCACATTCTTGCAAGAAGATAAAGCGCAGGACATGGAGGGTGGCAAGAGACGCGATAACAAGGAGAATCAGGAAAGGAGGAGTGAAAAATGAGAAATACTTGAGGGGGAAGGGACAACACAACAACATATGGTGACAACACTGTGACAGGAAGAGAGCAAGACTTGAGAGCGAGTGAGAGAGAGACGGATGAGAAGAGACTCACCACGGCGAGCCGTAGATTCGGAAGCCCCTGACGGTAACATCAGAGTCCTGCAGGTAGATGCAGTTGGTGAGCAGAGACTGAACGTTCTCGTAGTTCTCCGGCTTGAGTTTGGAGGCAGACGGAAAGTAGTAGAAATCCTGCTTTATCAGGTCTGCCATGAACTCCTGATCAAACGTCAGCTCGTGGTTTCCGGCTATAACGATTTTTATCTCGTAGGGCAGAGTGCCTGAGGAAGGAAAACACCGCTGTCATAATACATTGTCCTCATTAAAATAACCAAAACAGACAATAGAAAAGATTTTTATATTTTTCCCAATGAACCATTACTTCGCATTTAAAGCTACACTATGTGACTTTTTCGGTTTAAAATAAACATAAATAAGTTATTGGGCAAGTACATAAAAACCAGTGTTCAAAACCATCTTCCACGATTCGCAATAATCTTATAATAATGATTCTTAAGTCGCGGTACGATTTAGCTGAAAATAATTTTCAATTTTCAGCAATTTTACATTTCAAAAAGAAATGGCAAAAGAAAGGCAAGTTACGGATTGCAAAGAAAATTCTAGCTCATAAAATATTATGTAGTATTACTATTAAGAATATTTATTATTTACGATGTTTTTATAGAAATTATCCAGATTTTTCCAGCTATTTTTTTCTGGCAATCACAGTTGATTCATTCTCGGATATTTCACGGTTGGGGTGTCACAATACATCGGTATTGTCAATAACCGTGATATTAAAAAACAAAGACAAAACAAAAACAATTTGACCAAATAAAATACAAAACAAAAATATGCAAAATTAAAGAGTAATTTGACATAAGGCATCATTTATTTCCTATAAAGGTGTTGCATTAGTGATAAGTAATACAGTTATCGTGAATTCTTTTGACGACGATAACCGTATGGGGGGGCTAATCTGATATCGTGACAGCCCTATTTTAGCGTTTTCCTGACTATTTGATGTGGAGCATACAGTACTTGGTATAAGGTGTCTTTAAGGCATAATGGGTGATGGCTCGAGGAATACACCTGGTGCGGTTTGAACCTGCAACCTTTCAGTTATAAGCCCAGGTCTTTAACCACTTAGCCTGTAGAAGACGCTCTGTGCATTTCCTCTGCTGAAATTGGGAGAAATTTGTAAATTACTTAGTTTAAAAACGTACACTTGAGTAAATGTAAATATGAGTACTAGGCCAACAGTACTTCACACTCATCGCTAGCCCAAATCCCCATCAAATTAGCCAAAATATAGCTTACAAGCAAACAGACCAGTGGAAATGGAAAGTTGGGAGCGATGGGCACAGATTTCATGTGGGCCTGCCAATAAAGTACACTGGTACTTCAGTAAGATGGTTGATACTGGCACATTTGGTAACAGCGTCTGGAGTTTATCCCGCAGTCAGAATTTACTGCATCAAATCATAAAGTGAAGCTGACATGTCTTGAGCTCCTTTCAAAAACAATGGAAATTAAAATGGCACTTCAATTTGACGTCAATAATGCGCACATATTATTACTTCTCATTCCATCTCCGTCTGCATTTTTCGCAGTTCCGCAAAACGTTCGCTGAGGAGAGGAGCGAACCTGTCCACGCCTGACAAACATAAAGACAGTCTGTCCACACAAATCTCCTCTCTCCGAAACGCTCTCCCAGCAGCCCCGCGGATGCAAGGCGAAATAACACCAAACATCTGGAAACGTTGGCTTTATTTGAAAAGTGTCATGAAAGAGATGAGATGCGTCAGAAAGTGTAAGGTTTGAGGTGTGACGGCGAGTTCAGTCAGCCTGTGTTTTGACAATTACGCAGCCAAGCGCGTCCCTGAAAAGCGGCAATTAAATTGTGGGCGGGAGTGATTTGGGGGGGCTGGGTGTCGGCATTGAGAAACTACAAAAAAATGACAAAGCGCGCACACACGCGGTCCCTCACGCGCACTTATGCTCAGAATGTGTGACTTACCAGCAATTTGCCTGACACTTAACATGTGCACAATACTTGATGCGGCAGCTCTAAAAACCTGTGGCCGTAAGCAAAATTTGATCATCACTGAGAGATGATCGTAAAAGTAAGACATGGACAGAAATGACTTCTGTGTGGCAGATGCTTCACAATCATCACCTCAGGAGTCTTGGATATTTAAAGCTTCTCAGCGGCAAAGCTCTGATATGGTTCATGCTGTATATATGCTTTGTAATGCACTTAATATTGAACTTGATCTCAGCCCAATCTTAACTTTTCTCTGCTGTCATCTGATTTGATTTCAAAGCAATTTTGAGAGAGCTGATGTATTGGAATGCATGTTAAACTCTTTCTGACTCTACATCACATTCTCATATATCAATATACCCCTTTTAGTCTTTATATATACTAGATGTGCTAGCTGCATGTCTCTCAAACCCCTTACCAGTTTTTTACTTTATGCATAACATAATCTATTTAAAAACTATACATACATGAAGGGGGAAACAGAACAGTTATTTATTATCACAAAATGAACACAATCAAAGTGATACTGTACAAGAGCGCTTTGCGTCGGGGTTTACAAAGTTTACTTTGTGTGACATTGGTTCTTAACTCGGTATGCTAAATGACCCACATTTTACAGTTGACCCATGTGGCAACCAAAACTTGCACCAAAACTGTTTATTCTAAACAAGTCAAGTTCACTAAATAATTGATATTGCAATATTAACACATGTCTTGAATTTCATTCTACGAATCATCCCACAAAACAAACTGTGGTCAACAGACACAAACCCCAAATGTCCATAAGTGATCATTCAAAATGAGGATGAGAGCATTTGCCATGGACATATTATAACTAATATTCACTATATTTTTACAAAGTGCAATTTTTTAAATATCATTTCAAAGCAGCTGTACAGATATAACTGATAATAGCGAATATCTAACTTAGCTCTTGTAGTTTTAACAAGTGGAAAAATGAACTCCCGTAAACTTTGACCTTTTAAAACCCTCATCCTACTAAAATTCTATTGTCTTGGACGAAACATCTTGCCATATGCACCTTCTGTTTCTATACTGTATATTCACACAATAAAGTAAACCGTAATACGCGTCTTCGTGTCCAAAAAAAGAAGTATTCCACATTGTTTATGTTATGCACCATCGGTTTCGCATACATGTGTAGGCACTGCAAACGTGTGAAAATCTCTCCGTGCATATGTTCATCTCTGTGCACTCACTGCCTCTCTCTCTCTCTCTGGCTCATATAGATTCCAAACGGCCTGGCTCCTACAAAGGTGGAATTACAGAGAAACCATTTTACAATGGAGTCTTTCTTTTAGAAACACAAAGCAAAAAAAGTCTTTGGAAGCAATCAATCACACAAATACAATACGCCAGCGAGAGGAAGGACGTAGCTTTTGTGAGGGAGAGGGAAACGGGTGGAAAAAAAAAATGCCGATTTCTGCCCAAACGCCTAATCCGGACGCACGGACGAGTGTGTGCTTCTCCTTGTTATTAGTCTTTATCTTCTTGCACTCTTTGTCTTTGATTTCAAAAGCACTTTCAAGCTGCCAATAGCTTAAATTTCACTGTGAACCAGAGTGACAACTTCTTGTGTTCTATTATGTACTTTCACTTCAAAAACAACGCAATTAAAGCGAATGACTACAGGCCCATGCGTGCCCACACATACATGCAGGAAAAAAGCATGTTCGACCATTCAGACACACACACTCATACGCAATGTCTCCTAACGCCTAAACGGGTTTTGAGAGCCGCAAAACAAACATATTTGCATGTATGTTCCGGACGGGTGGAATCAGGGCTTTAGGGGGGCATAAGCCCATAGGAAGTGTCCGGATTTGTGCTCTATTGTCATGGTTGATCTGGTGGGTGGTCTCCGGACTTTGATGGAGCAAATCCTCCAACCACCAAAATTCAGAGCCCATTCAAGAGGATTATCGAGCTGTCTCGCTCTGCAGCAGACGCTTCCGCGAGACATTTGCCACCTACGTGATATCTGCACTTTCTTGTAAGTTGGCCGACTTGAGAAAGTATCTGCCAAAGACATAACTGCACGTTTAATACACGCAACACAAGTAACGTTTAATCATGATGTTCTGTAGAATACAAACAGACAATTCATACAGTACATAGATTCTTCAGATTCTTCGATTTTCTTCTGGAAAATGACAGTGCTGCGTTGCGTCTTCACTGTATAGGCATCGAATTCATCAGAAACAAAAGATGAAAGACCTGTCTTCCTTCACCAATGTTCTCTTGTTTCTGTCACAATTATTCTTATGTCAACTATCCAATACTCATACATGTATACAGTTTTTTTTATCTAAATATAGCGCAAATGGTTTTAAGGGATTGTGGGGGGCGATTCAAGTTCAGAAAGATACTGGATTTTTCCAAAAACATTTGTTCAATTTTTGATCTGTTATGATATGACCATTTAAAGCATATTTGTGTTATCTGATTTGTTTAATACAGTAGATGATTGTTTTTTGCTCGTAAAAACCCTCCCCAGCATGTTTTAAGTCTGTATTATGATGGGGGCATGTAAAACTGTATATCTATGAATAACAGTCCATAAAACAACAAAAATATGGTAAATCATGACATATCGGTGAATGTTTTTTTTAATAAAAAGCATGTAACTGACTGTATATTTCATGCAAAGTGTCCATAATCTCACAAAGATATGAAGACAAACATTAAGAAATGATGGTACGAAAGTATATATATGTATATACAGTATATATATCTATTACATATAAACACTATAGAAAACAAGCCAAAGTTTTGATCCTTTTGTTTCTCTGTTCAAGTTAAAGAGCGTAAGGAGAGTCAAGCTGCCATGTTAATAATCCATCGCTAAACCTTCAGCTGAGTAAACTCAAGGCAGTCTGAAGAAGAAGCAGAAAGCCGCAGAGCTCGAAGCAGTAAAGAAAGAGAAAGCACATTAAACTTTCATGCCGCTTTTCTCTCCAGATAGAGGGAATGGAGGGAAAACTCTAAAGTTGAGAGAAAGGAGTGAGAAAGGTGTAAACTTTTCTCCCAACATTATTCCACCCCACACACATCTCAAAGCCCACGCATCTGTCACATACACCATTGGGGTGATCTATTATTCATAACATGGACAGGACAGTACAAGACGAGGGGGAAGAATCAAACCTCCCTGACCTGAAGACAGAAACAATATTATAGTCTTTACGCAGTGCGTCTCATTCATTAACCGCGTGTATGTGGTTGTTTTCACAGAAATTATAATTCAAATTTACTGTTTTCATTGGACTTGAATTTGAGATTAAAATTAGAACCAACCAAAGAAATACATGGGAATTTTTTTTTGTAGAAATTAAACAATGTTCTTAGAGAGTTAAATTTGTTCAGAAAGCCTTTAGACTGTATGCAGATGGTTTGGGGATGTATTTAATAACTGAAGGGAGGATCATTTCTGTGTAATTTTACACAATTATTAGCGAATGAGACCCAATGATTTCAATATACAAAATGTCAAACTTTAACTGTCAAATCTATAGACTAGTGCTCCAAATCACAGGAACATTATTAAATGTTTATGTGTTCAAACAAGCAAACTTCATTCAAAATAGGATTTGGCATCTACTGCATGCAGTCCAGACAGACACTTGCTAAAACTTTATATTTTTCAGTCAAACACGCTGCCGGTGCAGAACATTCCACCCTGTCTATGATCTCAAGAAGGCTGTAGGATCATAATTATTAGGAATTATGGTCTATGTTCGTGGATTACTTTTTAGATCTCACTTGCTCACCAGTCAGTGCAAAGCTCAAGTACACAGGGTATGATTCAAATACCGTTCCTTATGTCAACAGTGTAAAGACACAAAGGATGTAAATCCGCATGACCGATATACGCAAGCAGCTTCGATCTCGATGTTTTTTTGAAAATGGCCTTTTTGAAAAAATTTTATGCAGTGAACATTTGGTGACCATTTCTGCATTAATCACTTTAACATCAAAAACAAAATGGATGTAAAAGATCTTATTTTAGTCACAACTACAAAATTGCGTACAAACTCATAATGGTCTTATCTGTATATGCTTATGTCACGTACAAACATACGTAATCAATATCATTTTTAATATTCCATCTTTCATGCATTTCAGCTTGTCATTCCTCAAGCCTATTTCAAGGCCAAAGTGAAATGCAACCATAAACAAATTGGCCAAAATATTGAAGCTGACAGGTTCAAAGACGTCCCTCACTGTGATCTTAAACAGCCCCGAGTCCTTACGAACATCCAGAGAGAGAGAAAGAAAAAGTACTAAAGAACTGACAAGGAAAAAGAGGCCACGACTCAACAGCATCCCCAAATTAAGTTACACACAAGTCTGTGTGCGTATGTGTGTATTTGCATCGCGAGGTAAAAAGTAAATCACATCTCTGAGGATTGCCGAGTTTTCTCAGATACACAGGAGTGAAGATACAGAGATAAGGCGTGTTATAAATATTTATACGGAGACAAACGCAAGAACAAACGCGAGATCTTCCTTTCTGCACGAAGCACTGGGGCACCAGAAAGACAAAGAGAGTCAGACCAGGAGAGACTCGAGGAGAATGGAAGATGAGACGTAGGAATCTTAATCTGGCTGGTGTCTCACACAGCCTGCTGACTAACCTCCATCCAGGTGTCCTGCTTACTGTCCTATCCTATCCCTCATCCTTTTCTTTTCTTTTTTGAGAAAGTATTGTTTATTTTTCCCAGAGGTATTAGATGTACAGAACAATGATACATGACAAAACAGCAATGCAAATAAATTATTCATACTGTATGATCCAGAGATGGGGGATTCGAGTCACATTGTGACTTGTGACTCGCTTGACTAAATAAAGAAAATGACTCGACTTGACTTGGACTTGGGATCCAGTGACTTGACTTGACTTGAACGTCATGACTTGGCAAGACTTTACTCTATAACAACTGTAATTAATTCTTTTAAATATACATTGCAACATTGGTCAACAAAACGCAAGACACGGAGCGGAACCAATGATCTGAGTCTGCGCGAGTGCACGTTTCATGACGCTGCAAGAGCACAGAAATACAGCGCGCCAAATACAGAGAGCCAAGGAATCTCCCAAGAGGTTTTCTTTTCGATATAAACACTTCGACACTGACAATATGGACTAAGAAGATTTGCTGTATGCATTTACAAAGGCGGGATATCGACACTACAAAAAGAAAAGATATGTAACTGTTAACTGTTATTCGACTAAAATCTGAGAATGTGGAAACAGCATTGGTTTTTATATTATTTGTCTCTAAATTTATATTAAGTCTGTCATTAAATTAAAGTAATTATAAATTATTATTAGCATGTTTGTAATTCGCGACGTCAAACATAAATTCGATGGCGTTAGCCTCTCAAAAGTGCTTTATTGTGTCACTCTTGACACACGGAAAATATTAAGGAATTGTACCGCAGTGTTTTATCAATTTGTGATGTTTCTCTTTCATCCAAAATCCTAGATATATAAGCAAAATGGCTGTAGTAGGCATATGACCTCGTTAGTTTATTTAGGACGTATTAAGTAACAATCATATTTCCAGAATAGCAACGCGTCTGCCATAAGTTCAGTACAGATGGGCTACAGGAAAACAGTCATTTGCTACAACCTGCTAGCTTCATAATTAAAATAATCATTTCATACTTTATATTCAAAGTGTTGTATTTAAAATATTATTATTTTAAATGTATAATTAAGTTCATTAAGTTCAAAAAATAAGTTTGATAATATGATTTTATTCTGTACTGTACTGTGACTTGACTCGATTTGACTTGATCTTTAGCAGGACTCGACTTGACTTGCTTGAGGTAAGCAGCTGACTTGACTTGACTTGCTTGGTTTGTTTGCACTGTGACTTGAGACTTGATGGTAGGGACTTGAGACTTGAGACTTGATGGTAGGGACTTGAGACTTGAGACTTGATGGTAGGGACTTGAGACTTGAGACTTGATGGTAGGGACTTGAGACTTACTTGAGACTTGAACATGTGTGACTTGCCCCCATCTCTGAATGTCAATGACACCTTAACTTTAATATACACCTTCAAGATAAATAGATATCAAAGAAATATTTGTATGTTCAAAATTAAATTATTTTAACTACGTCCTTTGATAACTGAATAAAAAGACACAGCCACAATAAAGTACTTGATGTAGTTGAAGTGTCAGACCGTGTCTGTGTTTCAGACAAGCACCAGTTCAGCTGTTCACAAATCTCGAGACTCGCCCATAAAAAAGCTTTTTGCACACAAACATTTCAAAGGTGTTGGTCTTCATCTGAAAGCCTGTCAGTCTGTCAGCATCGAGGGGGAAGCCATGAAACACATTTATATGTTTGCAGCACGCAGACAGACAACGACTATTCAGTACAGTAGCAACTCACTGTTGAGGGGCCGGTCATAGAGAAAGCTCACACGGTGGAGTAAATAATTACAGGACGGTGCCTTCTTATTGGATAAAGCCACACAGCCTCATGAATAATTATAAGACATTGTAAGACGTAGATGTGCACAATAGTGCTTGTCTATGCCAACAATGTCTCATAATTTTCACATTCGTTGACAGTGAATCATTGTACGAGTCGTTTCCACTTTTACCTCAAAGGCACAGCAGCAAAGAACAATCGGTGATTTATGACATCTATGTTAATGCCAATTGGACTATTCTACGCCCCTCCTTAATATCTCACATTTACTGGGTGGGCCAAGTTTCTGAGCATCACATATACATTGGCACGTGTTGATATATTTGACTGACGGCAGAAGGTTAGAAACCTGAGGGTTGTGAACATTTGCTTCTTAGTGTCGAAAAATGGTCTTTTATGACTTGGAGTTTTGAGTTTTGGTACACAGTGGTTTGGTTTTGTGCTCTAAAAGTTACAGCATGCATTCACAGGCCATTAAAAACGACTTTTCGTTACACTTTTAAAGAAGAAATGATCCCATAACCTTCCTATCAAAAGTAATCTCAGTTCATAATCTCTATGCAAATGAAGTGGTTCACAGGTTCATCAGGGGGCTGTCCTTACCGAGCCAGTCGTTGAACTTCTTGACCTCGCTGGGCAGGCCGAGCTCCGTGAAGTCTCCCGCGTGCAGCAGCACGTCACCATACGGCATCTGAATGGTGTCTGTGCGCGAGTGCGTGTCCGAGATGCACACGAACCGCGTGTAGCCCGGAGGCTTGGGGGTATCGTGGGGCAACGGATCTACCCTGCAAAGAGAGAGAGAGAGAGAGGGGTGCAGAATTACATTAAGTGCTATATCGTTCTCTCGTGGGTTTAACGATTGCATTGGCAGAAACGGGTCTCTGAGGAACACAGCGGATTTTGAATAAGAATGGCCCACTTTAAAATGTCTCCTGCTGAGTCGGCTGCATTCAGTCTTTATGGTAACACACATACACATTGACACGTGTTTATTTGCAAATCGGCATGAATCATACATAGCGGGAAACAAGGCAATAAAGAAGGACAGCTCTGATTTAAAGAGTAATGGAACATGAAAAATCGAGACCTGAAATCCTCGGCAAGACACAAGGAGGAAAGAACAATCGCATAGCTGAGCAGCAACAGAACGAATTGTAACGTTGGCAGGCGAAAGTTGGGACGTCACTAAACTGACCTCATGAATATTAATAAGCTCAGGATGACATCACCTGGTGATCTCCAAAGATCGTCCAGTCATGTTACACGAATTATAATTGTCGACGTGAACTGCCTTATAGATGTTCCAGTCTTGTCACTGAGCTATATAAAGAAACATTTTTTTATTTTAAAACTAAAATATTAACAATATATTATCATGGTACACTTATAGAAATAAACTCATTTAAACTATTAAAATGGCAGATTGTATAGATTGGCTAGTGAGTCTTTGGATGCTTGGATTTCTTTTCAGTGCAATGGAACAACATTTTTTTCTGAAATAATTTTATGAGCTGAAACTACAATAAAGTATAGCCTGTTGCAATGAACGCTAACAGATATTCAATATTCGCAGACTAAAGTCGATGAAGGGGGAACCTGATAATAACATGTGTAAGTGTGTTTCTTACATGTGGACATGGGGGGGCTGAAAACGCCCCTGGTTGATGTTGTAAAAGGTGAAGGCTTGGGTCGGGTTGGTGCTGTATTCGTCCACCTCGATCGCTCCTCTTCTTCTCTGAGACTGTTGTCGTCGGGCTGCCATGATTTCCGAAAGAGTGAAAGCCATGGCGACACACTTTCTCTCTGTCACACGTGTGCGGATGGAACGCAGTTAAAGGGATTACACCCTTGCTGAGGTCAGATGCTGCAGGACAAGTCAGTGGGAGGATCCGCTTGCATTCAGTGGTTAGATCACCTCACGGCCCCGCTGCTGGGATAGCAAGAACGCATGATGCCCCTCACTAGTACACCAGTGACCACAATGCATCCAAGACACCTGAAGAAACAAGATAAAGCAGATGCAAAGAGTGACAGCGGCATATTATCAAAACCCACAATCAGACACGTGTATAACAGCAGCATGTCTTTCTCTCCGGTGTGTTAGCGCTGAGATTCAACACAAAGCCATGGTTACCATTCTGTCACGATTTCTGTGTCTAACAATAGAGTTCCCTGCACTTTCAAGACGGCAGAAAAAAAGATTTGACGCAACCGAGACAATTGTTTGGGAGGAAAAAGGACACAAAAGCTATGTGAAAGAAATGGGAGGCAAAATGTTTTTTTTTTTTTTGCAGAAATAGCAAGGAGGGAACGAGTAGAAAGCTTCTCCATTCTTTGCCAAACACAAGATTTCTCAAACCATTTGGAAGCGCAGAACATGTTGCCTGGTGCGTGGGATGAAAAAGTATCATGTGTATTCATGAAAGATGGAATAAAAAACTAAGGAAAACTCTGGGAGACAAAATGATTAAAAAAAGACGTCTTATTCTTTGTAAACTGGGGGAAAGTATGACAAGTTTCACATCCACAACAAAAATAACTTGACTGTAAATAAACAAATAAATTAGTAATCAGATTTGATATTTTTTCATTTTTCGAGACTTTGTCAGAACTTTGGTTGGCAACCCCTCAAAAATGATTCATTACAATAAAAATATCCAGTACCAAATTTACAATATAACTACCATGGTACATACTGTGTGTATATAGAATTTGTAGTTTACATAAAGAATACGGCACTACTATATTCCATAAGCAAAAACATGGTAATAAAAAATCTACATTTTAAAGAAAAAAGCGGTTGTTTTTTTCCGTTTATTTTTGACTGACTAAAGTTATAACGGGACACAGCTAGACCTTCAGTTGCTAGATCTTGCAACTGAAATAGTGACTAAAAACATTCTTTACTTTTGTTTATAAATTACAAATAATTAAAATATCAACATCAATGTCAAACATCTCTCACCAATCTTTTACAAACATTTAAAAAAATGGACTGTCTCTATGGTAACTGTCTCCAATGCCCAAACCCAACAGCATCGTTTACACACGCGCACTTGTTTTAGATACATATTCATGCTCATTTAAAAGAGTTCCGCTGCTGATTTACATACCTGGATTTATTGAAACTTCACAGTCTGCTCGCCGGTGCTTTCACGGGGACGATCAGGACAAGAAAGCTAATAAATAACCGGCGAGAGAAGGAAAACACGGCGTGTCCCGTGAGCAGAGGCGCGCGCTGGTTTGTTTGAACCGGAGTCGCGTGGCGGCCCGGTGTGTGAGTGTGTCTCGCGCACAGACACTCCCCCTCGCACAGCTCGGTCAAGATCTTTCTCTCCTCCCTCTGTGAAATGCTACTATAGTGAAATGTTTAACTTATGAATATTAATCAGGTCACGATTGCGTTCACGTATCTTATCAATATTCATGAGCCAATCTATCATCCTCCATAGGTAATCGATTAGCCTACACACTTGCGAACGTTTGCCTTTTAACCAATCAGCCAGGCCTCCTGGACGAACGTCATGCGAGTAATTAATATTCATGAGCCAAGCTCTTTCATAGTCATAGTCAAATCAATTATTTCAGTCACAAAGGACGTCTTCATTCTTTAATGACGACCACTTTCACCAAAAAAAAACACTTCCTGGTCAGAATGAATGTAAAAGATGCTCTATCTAACCCAAAGTGCTAGTTTTGTCTGACCTGGTCCAAATGGATGTTATTTTTTTGAAGTAAATTGAGCACTTAGTAGACCTCTAAATGAACAAACGCATGAATAAACGCTTCTGTGCTGGTGAATGAACACTCTCAGGAAAAGAGTAGGCTATAAAAAAACAGACAAAACAAAAAAAGTTTAAAATACCCTGTTATTGTAGACCTGATTTTTTCAACTAATCACATACCAAACATGTCTATGATAAATTAGGGTTGTTGCTAAATTTCACACGAGTCCTATTTTAAATTGCGTTTTTCTTAGTGCATACTGCCCCCTGGCGGGGACACGACTGTGATATTTTAACATGCATTTATTGACCACAAGATGGCGATAAAGCACCGACACGAAATGACATTCTGAGGTTACAATAATTCATAAGGGACAACTAAATTCATAAAGGTGAAATGCGTTTTTGTTACTTGAAGAAACGTGTTTTTTAGACATATTAAGCCAATCATTTTTCTTTATTTTAATAATGGTACTGATAAATGTAAAAGTAAATATTAAACCACACTGAGCCCAGCTTGAGATTTGATGATTTATTAATAAAGTGAGATCTTAACAATAGTTCCCTTTCCCCTCTACACACTTGGGGTTCATCTTGCGCTGCTGAATTGTACTTTCTTTTATTATAAGGTCTTCACCATGACTGTAAGCAAACAGAGCCCTGCTGAACACTGCCACTACTGTAAATATTAACTTAATGATATAAAAAAATAAAAAACGAACAAAAAAACGAACATTTGTACATCATTTACATCGGTATTCATAAAGCTTACAAGTCCACACCAGCAGCAGTCTTTGTCACTCCATCCATCAGAGGGGAAGCCAAAGTGTGTGTGTGTATGAAGAAGAGACTGATGTGTGCATGTCAATTCAACAGGCCATACATTCTTCTAATAACAACAGTCCCATGACAATGTTTTAGTAAAAAATGTGTGGTATAATAACCAGGGGCGTAGCTACACCTATCTGGCCACCTCTGTTGTGCGAAGCAGTTTTAAGATATGTGTCGTCGGAGTTTACGGAGTGCTGCGCAGATCGTATGCACTGAAAGTAACGCGAGAACATTACTCTCGCGTTAATATGATGTCATACGCTGACGCACTGACGCAAACAGTCTGATCGCTATGGCTGTACAGCTGCTAACCGCTTCGTGACAGTGTACGGTCTGTGTACCATGGAAGTTCATCGCGAGCAGAGGGATCGGGTCAGTAAAATCAGTCTTGTTTAACTGGATTTCATTCATTAATTACATTTTCGCGAAAGTTTAAGTTGGGGTACTGCAGTGTTTATTTTCTAAAAAAAAATGCTAACTTACTGCAAATGATAGCTAGCAAATTATTTTAAAATAATGTCAGCACATGAAAGCATTGCAAATAAATTGTTTACTTAACGTTCTTTGTGTACGGTTTTGACCAGCAAACTATGTGTAATGAAGAATTGGTGTAAATTACAGTTAAATAATTTCTGCCTGTAAGGATTCTTTGGTCGCCCTAATAAAACCACTGGGTCTTACCTGGCCACCTCTAAAAACGCCCCTGAAAATAACACTGAGCCTGTGTGTGGATGAGTGCGTGCTTCATTTCTTGTACTGTTAAATGAATGTCTGTCTGTGGATACTAAAAAACGGTAGAAATACAAGCATTAATAAGTGCTCATATAACAAAGCAGCTTTAGAATGATAACTTTAACCCCCCTGGCCCATCCCAACTACTATACTGTACTATACTGTATATATTTAAATGCAAAATACTGTCAATGTCAGTTAGTGTTATCTGCATCACTTTAATTTTATGGCACATTTCTCTCTCTCTCTCTGTGTTTATGTGTGTGTACAGAGTGCAACAAGCATTTCCTAAAGCTGTCCTTTATCGTTACATCTCAACGTATTACAAACAGGCACAAATAAATCTAACACGCACATAGAACTAAACTATGCTAGATTATGGGCTGGCATTACACTTGGTATATTGTCCAGTTATATCATCTAATATCACTGCTCTCAGAACCGCACACACAACCCTACTAATAACAGGCTGGAGGTGAAATTATTTTGGCGTTTTTAAGCCAATCAGCATTCACATGCTCTTGTTTTGTGTTCTTGTCAATAGTCTACTCTTCATCTACAGTCCAACAATAAGAGCACAAGTGTCTTTGTGCACAGCACAAACATGAAGGGCCATTATTATAACAGATATGTTTTAAATCATATTTTCTCATTGCTGCCCATTAATGACTTCACAATCAGTCCAAGGCAAGAAGGTCAGACTTGCCAAAATCATCACATTTACAAACTCTTAAAACGTGCCGTTCATTATACCGAAACAGAAATCAATGTATTATTCATTGCAAACTGACCGTAGACGTGATTAAGGGGGCGGTCAAATCAATATAATGAGATGTGAGGTGAATTTGTTTCTGTTCTGAAGGAGGGGGTGTGAATATTATGTTCAGTTTTATTTGGCTTATTACGTTTTAATAACAACACTGTGTGGGAGCAGTTTTCAACTTTCTACAACATCTCTATATAACAAAAGCAACTTAGATTTCCTCTAAAGTTTACAATATAAAATTCAAGTGCAATTGAAGCTCCAAATACTAGTTAAACAACTTACACGCAACTAACTCTCGTACTCTTTGTCTTGTAACTTTTCTCTCTGGCTCTGTCATTCATTTTGACTCCTTTCTCCAACGGTTCAAAAAGGAAATGTTAAGTGCACCCAGGATTTTAAAACCCCAATGCACATCAGGGGCAGGAAAATCCTCTTTTCAACAACAATATATATACGTGTATGTGTGTGTGTCCTAATATGCCATAAGCCTGCCCAAAATTGTGTACGCACACAAACACACACATATATATACATAGATACATTAACAAATATATACTGTAGATATCAAACATTCAAAAAGGGCTTTTTTGCAAAATCAAGCACATAAATACTACAAAACGAAACTGGGACAGATAGAAAAGCGCATAGAAAATTTGAGAGGGAAAAAATGGCTGAAGGGTTACCTCTTGCTGTCGCAGCGAGGCCTTCTGGAAGATAGTGGAGAAAAGAGAGAAACAGCGGAACAAGAGATGCACATGAAGTCGGGGTCAGGGACGTTCTATTTGTACGGCCGTAGAAACCTGGAGACTTTGGAGCGTAGCAGTTTGATAAAGGACCGTGGGAACATCTCCTTTGACTCCTGCACAGTGTATTTAAAGTAGTTATGAGGGTAAGCCAGTACATCAAACAGAGCTTTAATCAGTTTCTTATCCTGAAAGACAAAGAGAGACAAAATGAAACGCCGCCCACTTCATTTGTGTGTCATACGGTAGTGAAAATCTATTTTACTTTTAATATCTCCTGGTGGTTTTCCGAGGCGTAAAGTCGTCCATCTCGAACAATGTCCTCTATGAGTTGTTGGTAGTCCTCTGAAACAACAAACAAACATTGTCCTCAACAAAACACGCTGATATTGACTATAAAATGTATTTGACTATATCTTACCATCATAAGTGACGTATGGAACCTGAAATCCCTTTCCGCTATTACCCTCGTTAGACTTGAACTGTATCCACAGCTTCCGGGAACGGGAAGTGAAGGCGATTGGTCGCTCATACGTCTGGCACGTCTCATACGTTGTAATAGAAGTGGGCTGGGCTAAGAACACAAGAGAGGGGTTGGATGACATGCCCATATGCATCATTATTCGTTTTCATGAACAAAGTTGCATGCAAGCGTACAGCTCTTCCTCATGACGAGGACGTCTCCACACTCATCCTCGATAGGAAGAAAGATCTCGGGCACCACGATGAGAATGCGCCTCTTGTTCGGAGGGTTGATGTTCCAGACACAGTTCACGTTCGATGGATAGTCCCCAGGATAGTTGGGAGATTCGATGTAACCCATAAAATCTCCAAGCTCGCCTCCACACAGCTGGTCTACAGATGTTGCAAACAAACATATATCCTGTTTATACAGGAGCGCATGGATGGTGTGTGCATCTTTATGTTTGTCCTAATAAACTCTCTTACTTTTGCAATGGGAGACGTTGGTGGCTCCGTCGAAATCCGTGGTGGTGTTTCCAGGGCAGGTGATGCAGTAGTTCTGTCCGAACTCCGACTGGTACGTCCCAGCCGGACAACGAATACAACGGTGCGTGGTGGCGTTATAATGATGTCCAGGAGCGCAATGAACTGCACAGACAGACGGATGATAGACAGACAGGTCCAGATAAAACATGCTCTTGGGTTATTGTAATGCTCCGCTTACCTTTGGCTTCACAGTCTCTAAAAGACGTGCTGCTCATATGTTTGGTCATGAGTCCTCCTCCACAGGGGAAGCACCGCACACGGCCCGGCTCAGGCTGGAAGGTGCCCAGCGGACACGGCTGGCACGGCTGGAACCCATCGGTAGAGAACTGACCAGCGGGACACTGACCTACAAGCAGAGACAGAAGAAGAGTAATATTTCAATATTTATGTTATAATTGTATGTTTATTTCATTGTTGTATTAATGCTTTTAATTTTTATGAAAACATTCATTAGGGTGAACAGATTAGTCAATGAAAACATTATAGGAGGGCTTGCAATTACTTCAACTTCCACANATGTTTGGTCATGAGTCCTCCTCCACAGGGGAAGCACCGCACACGGCCCGGCTCAGGCTGGAAGGTGCCCAGCGGACACGGCTGGCACGGCTGGAACCCATCGGTAGAGAACTGACCAGCGGGACACTGACCTACAAGCAGAGACAGAAGAAGAGTAATATTTCAATATTTATGTTATAATTGTATGTTTATTTCATTGTTGTATTAATGCTTTTAATTTTTATGAAAACATTCATTAGGGTGAACAGATTAGTCAATGAAAACATTATAGGAGGGCTTGCAATTACTTCAACTTCCACAGGGGAGAGCCAAAAGTAAAATCTATCCATCCATCCATCCATCCATCCATCCATCCATCTATTCCATCCATCCATCCATCCATCCATCCATGATGGTTTAATCCTTCATAAAATATCTAAAATTTGCATGACAATCTGTAATTCTGGGATTTTTCGACCCTGAATTTCAAAATGTATTGATTAGGTATGAAACGAGACACGCCCCAATAATCAATAGGTAAGTCATTACCATCCCAAAGCCAATCATTGATTGAAAGTTACTGTAAACATCTGTATCCACATACACAGAAGGACACACCTCCACACTCTGAGACGTTCTTGGCCCCTTCCATCCCCTGGCCCTCCGTGCTGGGACAGGGCTCGCAGGACAGCTGACCTTCTCTGTCCTGATAGGTTCCTGGAGGACATATGATGCACTGTTCCTGTTCTCCGCTGTAAAACGTGCCCACACCGCAGCTGACTGAGAGATGCACAAACACACGATGGCATCACACAAACACATAATGCACAAAATAAGACAACAAGAGCAAGAATGCTCACCACATTTCCCATCTGTGAGGACCTGTCCTATACTGCAAGCCTCGTTTTCCTCCATCTGCCGCACGGCGTGCTGCGCCACCTCGTACGCCGTGCCCGAGAACTGAATGTAAAACTGTTGCCGGCTGATGGACTTGCGCAGCGTGCGCATGGCGCTCTGCAGCCTCTGTTTGGTCTTCTCACGCACACAGTCCACATTGCACGATTCTGAAAGAGAAATTGATGAGGTCAAGACTGCGACAGACATGAAATAACTACACGTGCAGTTTTAGCGTTACCCGAGGCTTCTTCTTCTTTCATTTCCATCTCGAACTCTGCGGTGATGTGGGAGACTTCTTTGGACGGAGACTTGCGGCCACGGCGGCGCTTTTTGGAAGAGTCGCACTTCAGATTCACAAATGTCACCTGACAGTCATCCGTGCAGGGGAACTGACCAGCTGAGGAGAGGGAAAGAAAAAAAACATTTACTGCACATCCCTTTATGTAAACATTTTATATGTTAAACATGTTGTCTATTCGTCTCACCCTGAAGGCTCTGCTTTCCCATGTCTCTGGGTTTCTCCTTGTTGCGGGGTCTCAGGTGGCACTTGGCGTCTTTGATCTTAAAGCGAGTTTTCTGCTTTACAGGCTGGGCCAGCATCTCTGATAGACAAAAAAAGGCAAAGTCTCATTCGCAAGGATTGGATATTGGATAATAAAACATTGGATAATAATCACGGAAAATCACAAAATATGAGCCATTTTCATATTCCAACATTCAAACGTACTAAATCTGTAGACCGCAACGATCTGAACGAGCCATTCCAAAGTATTAAAAATCTACTTGAGAACAACGGGTCCAAAGTACAAAAAATTAAATAAACAAAGAGAATAAATGAAAGTGGGAAATAAAGGGTCGGGAGTTGAAGGCTAGAACAGACGTCTCGTGTTCTTCTAGAACCATCTCTACGGTTCCTGCGGCAGTTTTGGGCCCAGCAGCGATGGTTTGGTACTGAACCTTTCGTCGTTCTTTTCAAAGAGCTTGAATGGCGTGTAACCCGTGCGCAGAGGCCCTCAGGAGCCGCTGCGGTAGAATCCCATCTGTGTATTTCAAATCTGTCAGCATGTAGACTCGCAGCCAGCGCAGGGTCATTTACTCAGGTTCACGCCATTGCCGCGCACGCCATCCAAAGCAGGAAGCAGCGCAAGGTTTTTTTGCATTTATAACATTTTATTTTATTTAAAAAATAAAGTTTTATGCAATTTTTATATTTCAAATTGAATTTGAAATATTTTCTTTTATAATTAAACTTTCTTTGTAAACACCACTGCTGCATTTATTCAATTTAGTTTTTTAATTAAATTATATAAATTAAATTTGATTAAATAATATAATTAAATGTATTCACTTTTATTTAACATTTTCATTTGAAATTTAATTTTCAATATTGTCTTTTTACAATTTTTTAAACACCACTGATACATTCATTCAATTTTTTAAAATAAATTAAATAAATTGAATAAATTAAATAATTAAATTAAATGTATTCCTTTTTAGTTATATTTTTATTTAAGATTGTTTATTTCAAATTTAATTTTCATCATTTTTTTGTATACAAACAAAAGATATTAGCTTTGTATAAACCATAGAAGTCAATGGTATCAACTTATTTAGGTAAATGTGTGTGTGTGTGATACCTGTGCAGGTCTGAAGGGAGCTACTGCTGGTTGTGGTGATGTTCTTCTTCGGGACTTTACCTGGCTGGACAGGTACCCCACAGCTCAATGTGTAGCTGTTCTCAGAGTCTAAATCAAACACATACACACATTCATTTGAAAAGCTTAACAGATGTTCCAGGTGCTGCACCTGAGAAATGTTGTCGTGTGTGTGTGTGTGTGTGTGCGTGTGTGCGTGCGTGTGTGTGTGTGTGCGTGTGCGTGTGTGTGTGTGTGGAGACGGTTGGCTGTCAGAATGTTGTAATGTTGTCTGGAGAGCCATTGGCCTGACTTTGGCCTTGCCACAAATCATCCAATGGCAGGCTGAGTATTTCTGTTGGCATGAGACTACAAGCCCCGGGTGAACGGGATTAAAAGAGGTTTTATACAACTTTAGTGCTCACTGTGTGAACCCAAGGAAACTATTAACACACACATACAAAGAATCCAAGAGTCATAAACACAGTCACTCGCAAAGTACTAAAACATACTAATATACTTATTTTCACATGCATGCTAGTTACAGTAGAATTTTTATTACATTATTTGTTGCTTTACCAAAAAACAATCAACAATCACTTAATGCACTTGCTGCAATATACCATATTATACGTCAGTTCTCTCTGGTTCTCGAATCTGATTGGCTGATAGCCGTGAGATATTCCACCAGGATCATCACGGGAACTGACCGTTGAACCGCTTCACTGACTGTTTGTATCACTCCGCCACTAAACTAACTCGGATCATGCTGTCCTCGCAACTGCGTTACTCTGAAGAAGTTAGATTGCTTGCAAACAAACACACAAAGCAGTTTATTCTTTCCAGAACTGGCATACAATAAACAAGATATGAAATGACTAACTGCACATTAATTCGTTTGGTATAGCCGACATATAAACGCGTGCACTGCGATCTGCACATGGGTGTACATGTGATGCGATGGGACTTTCTTTCATTATCATTATATCGATCACAGTTTAACTTCCAAGAATCAATATTGTGTTAACACATAATATGTACCCTTACAGATAGTAAATAAACCTACAGGCATATCTTTCTCCAAGCAAAGATTGTTCGCGTTGTGAACCGAAACTATTACAGCGAGTGTCTCGATCAAGATCATAGAAAAGCGATTAACACATTCTCGGTGAGTTGCCTTTTAAAAGTCTCTCTCAGCACAGCGCAAACTTAAAAGAAGTGATTGTTTGGACTTGGTAGCGGAGGTTTAACTGTTATGCTGGGCTTGGATTCGTGGCGGAAGAAAGTAGTTCCCCATTTCCTTTAAAACCGGAGGAGTTTAAAGACACTCCGACGTTGTTTCTGGTTTATCTACACACTTGTGCCGTCGAACTGATGTATAAATGCAATATCGCTCCCGTAGTCGTTTATGTAGTGTTGTTATATCTGCATGGCTGTGATTGCCTCCGGCCTCGTGCCTCTGGCCTAATCACAGCCATGAAGATATAAGAACACTACATACACTCCTACTCCAGCGATATTGCATTAATAACATAATATATTCATTTTAGGACACAAACTACTTTTTGTAGTGCGTTCTAGACATGTAGTGCATACTGCGGTTTCTGGGAGAGAATGTGACGCTTGTATAAGAGTCGTGAAGCAGACCAACTGCACGTTAGTGAACCAGAACTTCTGGAACGTCTGGAAGCTTCTAAAGTTAATATGTTTACACACATTCCTGTGAGCTGATGGCCCTACATAAAATTTGTCAATGACAACTTTTGGGCATCTTACAATATCTTAATATCTTTACAAAATCAGCCCACAGAGATGACAGATGTCCTTATGAAATACCGCCTCGACATTCCACAACATTTGCACAAGACGCTGTTTAGTCGCTTTCTCACGAACGTCAAAAATCATGCGACTGATGTCCTCCGGTTAGGTCCGCTGTACACATGTTGGCCGTTCGGGTTTGTTGACATTTATAGTTGATGATGTCAGTATGTTTCATCTCAATACAGCAACCAAGTGATTTACAGTAGCACCACATCAACTTGACAATAACTTGACAGTCTTCTTTTATCTGCTGTCCAACATATATAAAATATGCATGTAAGGTTAGATGTATTCTATTATTTACATTAAGCATTGTTTTGTCCTGCTTTCTGCAACCGAATGCACGTAATGCACCGGAGATGCAAACTGTGATGTAGGGTTTGTACCACTAGTGGGCAGCAGAGGGCAAAGACCCTCATGAAGATGAACCTGCGTCTTTGACTGTAAATTGAGTCTTTTGTCTATATAAATACTTTTTTTTCATCATATTTGCAAAACAGTAACTCCGAGAAACACCGCCGATAAATTTCTCCAAACAGTATAAATTCAAGTTAAGCATAAGTTTGGCTGAATTCACTAGAAATGATGCACAGCCAAGTACCAACCTGCCAGGAAGAGAGCGTTTGACGGGCAGGACAGGGCGCACACCTCCCCCCCACCTGTCTTGGTGCAGCTGAGCTGAGCACGAGGTGCCGACTTCCCATTCGAGAGGCATTTGACCGCCTCTGGGGGACAAACGTGGAAGGGTTACCATGGAAACGGCAAACATTATGGGATGGTAAAGAAATAGGACGTAGGGCCGAGGACTGAAGTGAGGACTTACCAACACAGTCTTTCTTGTTCCAGTGGAGCTTTTTACCAGGAGGACAAACGCAGTCGTAGCTGCCCTGTGTGTTCACACACCCGTGTTCACAGCTGCCGTTATTAATGCTGCACTCGTCAATATCTGAAACACACACACGGTTAGTCTATTGAGAAGCATTAAAGGCCACAACACTTTTCCCCTATTGTCCATTTTTTGAGTTTATGCCTCTGTGTTGCAGAGTTTTGTTTTCAGCTTTATTGTTGTTATATAATATATTAAAATGAGCTTTTATTTTAAATACATTTGTTAGGTGCTTATTTATTTACTCTTTATATATGTATATTATTTATTTTATTTAAATTTTGTTTAACTTCAATCAACTTATTGCTGAGGCAACATCAAATATTTATATACTTTAAAGGTGTCATGAATTAAGACATCAATTTTAACCCGAGCTTTTGTTATATAAGAGGTAATCGTATTCAAGCGAACATCCTGTAAGTGTCAGAACAGAAAACGCCCTTGTTACTGAAATTACAACTTTTATTGACACCAGGCCCAGCAAACGCCAGGTTCTGGAATGCACCTATAGGTTGAACACCGCCTCCACAGAAGAATATCAACGACTACTTCTCTTGCGCATGACAGAACTGAAGTAACACAAGAAGCGCAGAACCAGATAGAGCAAGCAAGCAATAAACATGCCGTTAAAGATCGCTAAATATTGTGCAGTACCTGGTTGTGGAAGAACACAGTCGCTGCATAACCTTCCATACATTAGTAATGAGTGGTTGAAGTTTACGTTCCAGCTCACGTGGGTAAAACATTGAGCGTTTGTTTGCTTCATTTCACCGCGGATTCCTTTGTGAACAAGGCACAGATTGACGCTGGATTTGCGGAGAGACTAAAATTAAAAAGCAGTGCTGTGCCGTCAATATTGAATCCGACAGGAATGGCGCAGCAATCATCTGTGAGTAAAACATTCTTGTACTATGCGTCACTGTTGCTTTGTTAGAGATCGCTTGATATGTCCTGATAATGTGTGACCTACCTGACGTGTCTAACCAAATTCACAGAAGGCTCCAACTAAGTTTACTACGCAGTGGGTGTTTACTTCCAAGTCTTCAATGCGGCACGCCCAGTAAAACCGAGCGTTTGTCGAGCCGGCCTCAAAACCCGGGTAGAAAATAGCCTATTACTTGATGTTTTTGACTGTAAAAACCACGCAAACGTCATAAGTAGACCTCACACAACAGTATAAAACAATAAAAAAGGCCAGTCCATGACACCTTTAAGTTTTTCAAATAATATTTCGGTCTTTTTTTTATTTCAGTTAACAGAAATCTCATTTTTTTAGTAAACTATAATAATCTGGAGGTGTTTAGAGAAGTTGAACTCACCTCCGCAGTGTGTGAGGCCGTAGAGACTGTAACCTTTGTGACAAACACACTCGAAGCTTCCCGGGTAGTTGATGCAGATGTGATCGCACGTCCTCTCGAAGGAACACTCGTCGATGTCTGCAACGGACAAGTGCACCGTTTCACACAGGCGACGCTGCTTTTTTAAAGCCATTTCATTTCTTGACTTAAAAGACAAAAAACATCTTGACTTTTGCTCTTTCGACAACTTTTTGGTCACGTTCGTTTACAATGAAAGACAACCAGAGGAATGACTGATGCCAACCATCATTATTGTTACCGGCCATTTTTTGGGGTTATTTAAAGCCTAAATGTGAAATGTTTGGAACTGCTGAAGACATAAGTGATGCCTCAAACCATGCGGCTTGTTTGGGATAAGAGCACACTATTACTTTTCTAAGCACTATGACTCTAAATTGGCTGGCGCATCATAAAATAAGAGATCAGAATCGAAGGTGAGACCCCAGTGGTATCTAAAGACCAGAATATCATGGAGACTTGCCACAGGCTCTTTTGACTTTCAAACCACCCAACAAAGCGGTGACAAGCTTTGCACGAGCAAGAATCAAATATATAAAAATCAAATTGATTTACTACCATCTAACTGGCATCAATGTTTTTCTGCTAGGTTGTCTGACGTGAAGTGAACAGAAAAAAATGAAAAAGATGTAGCTATAAAAACACAGTTTGACAGTTGCGGCTTCAGTGACTAATACACAAAAAGACAAAAGCACTTTAAGACACAGCTGGCACTGCCAAACCACGCGGCCTGAACGCTACTTTACCAACACACCCCTCATTGCCATCCAGTCAGTTTAAATAAACACACACGCACGTACACACGCCCAACAGACCGATAGCCAGGAATAGGGTGGTGTGGTGTTTTGGTTTAGCTTAATAAAATCATTTCTGTTTGTATTGCCACTCGTGCTACGACACGCCGTTCACCTCCGGTAAACTTGACTAAACGCACACATGAGCAAACGTACGCATATTACACAGCGCGCGACGCGCCTGCCAGCATCCCGGCCAAACTACAGAGAGAGCATGAGGTGCTTTTGATAAAAGATTATGTGCGCTTTTGCTACTGCCAGCAAATGTGTCCTTGAATTGCCCGGTGGCTTTAGTTAGTATACACTGTGTTATAGTTTGTGAATGATTGAATACTACATAGTGAATTATGGCTTGACTTTATTCTGTTCCTCATATAAGCTGTCAATCAAAGCAATCACAAACCTTGACAGGTGCGCTCATTGGTCAGGAGTTTGTGTCCTTTCTGACAGCTACACTCGAAACTCCCCACCGTGTTCCGGCAGAAATGATCGCAGCCTCCGTTATTCTCCAAACACTCATCGATGTCTGCGGAATAGAGAGAAAGAGAGATGATGATGGTGAAACGCCAAAAACACAGTGAAAACACTGTACGAGTATTCTCATAAACAGCTTTTTGGGTTTATAAACAGTTTTCCTAAAACAAGACATGCACACAGTCGCACAACATCATCTTAAATATATCACCCAAGCCCCCACAAACCCTATAAAAGCTTATCCCATCAACAAATGTGTAGGAAACTGTGTGTGTACGTGGCGACGTTTGGGGTTTCCTCTGCAGTTATTTAAGACGTAGCAAACACACGCTGGCTCAGGTTTGCTCTAATATTAACTGAACTGAGGTAGAACAGAAAGTTTCCACTGGGCTCGAGACCACAGATACACATGCTAACAGAACATGGACGGTATCATGGCACAAGGGGGCTAACATACACACATTTACATAAACCTACGCAGGTAAAACTACACAGATAAGACCGAGACCTGCAGCACACTACAGTAGGGATAGTTGATACAAATATCAAAATCCTGCCATCGTTTATTTATCCTCATGTCATTTAGAACCGTATATGACTCTTTCGTCTGTGGAACACAAAAGAAGATATTTTGAGAAACGTCTCAGTGGTTTTGTGTCCATACAGTGGAAGTCAATAGGGGCCGATGTTGTTTGGTTACCAACATTATTCAAAATATCTTCTTTTGTGTCCTGCAAAAAAAGTCACACATTTCTTTTTTTGGGTGAACTGTCCCTTTAAGATGAAAAATCTGAAACATAAGCCAGCATCTTCTGAGACCACTTGGGAAAATGATAATCGAGTATATCGAACATAACCATTTGAGTGTAGTTTTTAAATGAAGTTTGATTTGCAAAAATATATTGTCAATGTTCTTTAGCTATGATTTAGGCGGATGGTTTAACTGTTACCTGTAAGGTGGCACCAGATGTCTAAATGTTGATAAAAGCAAGTGCTTGTAAAATGAGGTCAGCTACCTACAGGAAGGGCTTTATCAAGTCTGACAGTCTGTTTCCTGTCTACCTGTCAGATGTAACACTATGGATCAATCGTGTCAACATGTTTCCACAACACACATGATTAGAGCAAGTAATATGATATATCACAGCTGTTGATGTACCGTAGCACATGTAATGGTTATGACAAATATGTGTTGTCTTTAAAGGCATAGTTCAACTAAAAATGAAAATTCTGTCATCATTTACTCACCCTCTTGTCATTCCAAACCTTTTTGACTTTCCTTCTTCAGCAGAACACAAAAGATATTTTGAAGGAAGTTGGTAACCGAACAGTGGTAGCACGCATTCACTTCTATCACAAAACCAGTGCAAGTGAATAGGTACCGTCGCAGTTAGGTTACCAACTTTCTTCAAAATATCTTCTTTCGTGTCATACAGGTTTAAAATGACAAAAAGCTGAGTAAAAAATGACAGAATTTTCATTTTTAGTGGTTTTAGGTGAACTATCACTTTAAATCTTTGTATCAGATTGTAGTTTAGGAATTTGTATATGCATCTTAAATAATTAAACAGCATGCTGATTTATTAACAAAAGCAACAAAATTACAGAGTAAGTGACATAATGGAATATTTAACAGTGATTTAACATTCACACTTCCCAAAACACAAACACACACACACACTTTATTCCAGTGGCTCCGGAGCGCGACGGGGGGCTAATGAGATTCCACATAATGAAGTTTAATGGGACTAAATAAGCTTTGTGTTTGAGCGAATACATTAAACAGTTTTCACATCTGTAAATGATAAAAAAAGTGGTGGGGAGAGAGTGGACAGGCTGAAAGTATTAATCTACATTGATTTGTAATAAGAGAAGAAAGAGCGTGTTTAAGAGAGCGTGTGTGAGTAAACAAATCACTCAGATATATCTGACAACGAAAGAAAGAAGAATGAATGAAAGAAAAAAGAAAGAAAGAAAGAAATAATAAAAGATAGAAAGAAAGAAAGAAAGAAAGAAAGACAGAATGAAAGAAAGAAAGAATGAAAGAAAGAAAGATAGAATGAGAGAAAAAAGAAAAACTGAAAGAAAGAATAGAATGAAAGAAAGAAAGACAGAATGAAAGAAAGAAAGAAAGAAAGACAGAATGAAAGAAAGAAAGAAAGATAGAAAGAAAGACAGAAAGAAAGACAGAATGAAAGAAAGACAGAATGAAAGAAAGAAAGAAAGAAAGAAAGAAAGAAAGAAAGAAAGAAAGAAAGAAAGAAAGAATGAAAGAAAGAAAGATAGAAAGAAAGACAGAATGAAAGAAAGAAAGATAGAAAGAAAGACAGAATGAAAGAAAGACAGAAAGAAAGATAGAAAGAAAGACAGAATGAAAGAATGAAAGAAAGACAGAATGAAAGAAAGAATAAAAAAAGAAAGATAGAATGAGAGAAAAAAGAAAAACTGAAAGAAAGAAAGAAAGAAAGACAGAATGAAAGAAAGAAAGACAGAATAAAAAAAGAAAGATAGAATGAGAGAAAAAAGAAAAACTGAAAGAAAGAAAGAAAGAATGAAAGAAAGACAGAATGAAAGAAAGAAAGAAAGACAGAATGAAAGAAAGAAAGAAAGAAAGAAAGAAAGACAGAATGAAAGAATGAAAGAATGAATAAAAAAGAAAGATAGAATGAGAGAAAAAAGAAAAACTGAAAGAAAGAAAGACAGAATGAAAGAAAGAAAGAAAGACAGAATGAAAGAAAGAAAGAAAGAAAGACAGAATGAAAGAATGAAAGAAAGACAGAATGAAAGAATGAAAGAATGAATAAAAAAGAAAGATAGAATGAGAGAAAAAAGAAAAACTGAAAGAAAGAAAGAAAGACAGAATGAAAGAAAGAAAGACAGAATGAAAGAAAGACAAAATGAAAGAAAGAAGGACAGAATGAAAGAAAGAAAGAAAGCTGCTGTCACTCAGGGTCTATAAAGAATGTTGAATTCCCGGGGGCTTCGCACCCAACGTCTGTACTCAGGGATGTGTGTAGCCTTACCAAATATTTGGAGAAAAAAAGCAATTAAAATGAATACATTTGAGGAAACACGAACCTCTACAAATAAGTTATGACAGAGCCACAGGATCTAGTTGGAAACAAAAGGAGCGTTCTTGCAGATCGTCGTCGGGCTGCTCACCTCAGGCCAGCTAATCTCTGAGAAATGCGCTCTTGAGCACTCCGGTGTATTTTTTGGAGATTTAAATGGCCTGTTTTATTTGTTTTGTTCATAAAGGGATTTCGCCGCATAATAACAACGCCGCTGCCCGTCCAAAGCCGCCAGGAAAAACCAGCGTGGTTTCAGACGCAAAAACTCTTCGGCGCGCCGGGGGTCCGCCGGGGCCGGTGTCATCCGAGGTGATGCTGCCTGGTTCAGGGGTTTGACGTACAATAATACAAACAGATCTGTGCCAGACCTCACTGTCCGGGTTACAGCAAGTAGAGAAAGAGATTAACACCAGACTGTTGTACAACCCTTAACGTCTTTTCACATGACCTCACGCATCTTCCGTTCTGCCAGCGAAGCAGTGTATCGTTACACACCAAACTTTACACATTTTAAAGTTGAGCTCTGTCAACATTTTGAAACATTGAAGGGTGTACGGAACACTAAAGATAAGAGAACGGTGGACTATTGTAAAGCCTTCAATTTCAATTTTCCATAGACCTTTTATCATTATTTATTTATGTTGTTTGTACACAATGGTGTTTGTTAGTCTGAATACCCCTTTGTATATAGTTTTCATTATCTTTTTCTCTTTTATGCTATGTTGTTATTGTTATTTTTTTGTATTTGTCTCATGTATCTGTTGTTAATTAAGCATCAATAAAAAAATTAAAAGCAGTGTATGTAATGCACCTACAAGCTGGTTTGCCAACCGCCAGTAAAACTCAAGAAGAAGAAGTAGTTACTTCCGCTAGCGCCTCAGAATGGACTTTACCAAGTCCCTTGCACATCTGCCACAAATACAGCTAGATGATGTACAACGTCTTGCAGACAAATTTTCGCTAGCGACAAGATCAAAGCTAGAGAAAGGACACAAATTTTTCATTGAACAGTACCTGTTTGATTATGAAGGTAAGTGTTTTGTTTTCTTTTTGTGTTAGCGGAGGTGCTAGGATAAGTACTTGAATACGTGTTCTGTCAGTTTTTTTCACTGTTGTTAAATTCCAGCGCGACGGCAAAACGGAAGTTCTTCTTCTACTTCTTCTTGTTTGTTGCAAGACGGATGTCATGATACACTGCTTTGCGAAAAGGCGGAAGTGAAGTGATGTCATTGTGAAAAGGGCCTATGGGACATGTATTTTTCATATATAATCATTGTTTTAGATGCTGGCGTGCATGTCAGTATAATCCTGCCCATCACTCATGTGACAATTCTGTCACGTCCAAAATCACACAAAAGCAATTCTAACTTTCAGATAAGTGCCAACCAGACCATTGAAACGCACATTCAACCGCATCAACACACACCAGACCTCTCCCTTCCCATCATTCATTTCTCCCGATGACACCATGTACACACACCTTCTAATCAAACATCTGGAAGCTGTTCACAGTCATTTCAATCACTCTATCCTAACCCACACCTCTCTCTCGCGCTGTACGCTCATCCGTCTTTTTCTGCGATCAAGTTGAGTCTGTCATCGTGCCGACTGGGCTTTCCTGTCTGTCATCGCTGACGAAGGACCTTTTATCAAATCCTGGCTATTTAAGCATGCCCATTATAATCAATTTTACATTTAAACACACACACACAGTTATAAGAAGTATGATCTCTATATGCTGTGCTTTTTTGTTTAGTCTGTGGTTAACATTGATACAACCGTAGTCGCCTGGTTTATTATGTTAACGGCAGGGTATTTTCTCGTATGTGTCATACTTACATCCCGATTACATGGGAAAGCTGAACACCTATCATTATTGCTCTTTCATCTGCTGCTACCTTTAATCTCACATGTTTACCATCAGTTAAAGAGTCTGTTAAAATGTTTAGTCCACAAAAAAATTGTTATTGTCCATCGCAGTCTTTCTAGTGAAGGAAACATATTGGTCCGATTGGACCGGGTAACCATAAAATGTATACTTCCTGATGACACAACAGAGTTCCTTTTTTTATATCTTGTAAAGGTTAGTTTGATAAACATTACAAGCTATTAAAACACTTTCTGAAAGAGAAAATGAATAAGGAATATACTTTAAAAACCAAGCTTACTAAAAAGTGCGCAGTCACTGTTAAAGTCCCAGTGAAATAAAAAATGATAATGCCTATTTTTTCATGAAATATTGCAGCGTTTATTGTAAATAGTTTATCAATGTGGGTCATTCTGTTTTTAAAATTTGTGTCACCTTATAGTCTTCAGTTAAAATCACTTCCGTCCTGTAATGACTATCCATCTTAAATGACCTATGCTAGATGGCTTGGGCAGAGCATTCGTTAACTCCTCCCCTTCAACTGTCAGTCTGCTGCCAGTTCCATTTCAAAATGCAACGGCTGTTTTTAAACATCCAATCAAATCGCAGAGAACAATGAAAGCCACGCCCTCTATTTTTCTCATTAGAAACTCAATTTCACTCGGAAATGGGTCAAAATACGGAAGTAAAAACGATCGCAACTTCCGGTTCACGGGGACTCTCTTAATCCTGGTTGGGGGCGTGTCTTAAGCTCCGACCAATCAGCTTTACATCCAAGGTATCTTCCCATCAGTTGTTTCTACCGAACGGACGATCAGACGGACGCTTCATAAATGCCATTCACGCACACTTGCTACCTAACTAAACGTTGTACTATGTCCTATAGCATATACAGTATCGTGTCTTGGCTTTGCATCGCTGTTGTTATTTGCTACCAATGAATAGTTGATGAATAGCTATTTTTACAAAGTTGGCTAACAGGTAGTAATTAACGGTCACTGGCACAGCACACCTGTGATAATTGACCGCAAAAGTATGTGTGTGAGTGTGATAAATTGCAAGTCACCGTGCAGATCTAAAGACTGGATTTATGAAGGCAAACCCCTCAGGCGGGCCTAATTATTAGGGCGGGTCACAGCTAAACCAGACCAACATCCATCTTACAGTATGTGCGCTGAGATCAACATAACACCTCGTGCCGGCGAAACACACAAGCATGCAAGCATGGCAGCGGCCCTCCAAATCTGTCGCCTTCATACTTACTAAAGAAGAATACATGAGGCTAAATAAGTCATAACAATAGCAGTTGGGTTTTAAATCCTTTAGTGAAAGTCTATTAAGCGTTACTAAAGTACTCAATTAGACAAAATAAATGTTAAAATATAAAGCACTCATTCTTGGAGGGGAGGCACAGATAAAAAATATTGATGACTCATTTTACACCTGGGGCGTATAAAATGTTTTGCCCAATATAAGTCTATATTCTATTCTATATTATAGACATTTCTGGAGTATTCTAAAATGGGGATATGAGAATATAACATGGATTCGACTAGCAATAGCAAGTACAGTAACATGTTGTTTACCGCTATGATTTCTGTAAAAGTGTGAACTTCCTGTTTGGACAGGAAATATGTCAACATAATATTGCACTTATCTAACTCGATCTAACATCTAACAACCATCAACTCTATGCCAACCTCAGGATGGCGCTCTACGTGTGCATGTGCGTATAAAGTTTTGTATGACAGCCTCACTATTCAAACAGTGGTTGGTTTGCTGTATGGTGCAGACAGGGCCGTCTGCGCTGTTTAACGCACATACGTGCTACATTCTTTTCCTTCTTGAAGAAACAGTCACATGACCATGCCTCATCGCTATGGCAACCACCCAGGAATATGAAAAACTGGTCAAATTTGAACTCAATCTCCTGGAGTGAACTTCAGGTGCCAGGCCTTCAACTTTAAAGTGCTAATGTAAATCACCCATCGCACCTTGTCACAGTCACATTTTAGCAAGCAAAGCAAGTGACTGCTCTTGAAGACTTCAGTGTGCAGGTCCACTGGACCCTGGTCCGGTCAGAGAGTTCTTGTTTGTTTGGAGAGAACCCACCATCACCCTGTGCCAAGATCGCTTCGCGGCAGCCCCACTTTGAAACCCCCGGTCATTGACGTCAAAGCAGGATTTTCGGAAGAAATGCTTCGTGGCTAAAGCAACAACAACACGGCCGCCATCCACCCATTCCACACGACAGGGTCGGTGTTGGCGTGGGATCACACGTCCGGCCCGGTGATACCTGACCATTTCAAGGAGAAGAATTCATCAAATAATGTGTCTCCAATTTAATCCGGGCCTGGAAGTCTAAAAACAGGAAATCTCAAATTGCTCCCTGACATTCAGAAGCTCACGGAGGGAGAAGAGATGTCTTTGTTGTAAACACAGACACAAACAGCACGCATTTACGCACGCACACTGACCTTTACAAGTTTTGCCGTCGGGTTGAAGGGTGAAACCCACTGGACAGCTGCAGCGCACCCCGGTGGCGGTGTCTTTGCATGTGCGATCGCAACCGCCGTTATTTACCGCACAGGTCTCTGGGTAAACAAACACACACAGGACGGGACAGAGAGAGAGGAGGGAGTAAGGCAGCATAAACAATTGAAAAACAAAACAGCAACAAATCTGAAACAAATGCTTGTTCAAAAGTTATATGCAAGTTGAAAAGTTCGTGCACATAGTTAAAGCTGTATAGTGTACAATCTCTTCGATGTATGGTTTGTGCATGGTTATGCAGATACAGCATTATTTTTATCGACTACTCGAACACAGCAACATTGGCTCAACCAATGGCTATCTTTTTCTGACCAATGGAAGACCAGAGCGATTAGGAAACCTTTCTGTAAACAATCGTCATTCTTGCATTATTCATTATTCTAAGAAATGACACACTTGAGCTTTAACTATGTTGAACTTTATAAAGATGTGCAGTTATTCTGGGAAATTTGATCGTCACAATATTTGGAAAGGCGTGTGCAAATAATGAAATCCAGTGGGTGTAGTTTCCATCTGAAAATGAATCACAGTTTGATTATGTTAACATTGCTTGATTTGATACCGAAGAAATCCAGCGTACTGCCTTGAACTTAGAAGATGGCAAGGGTTATGACAGAGGAAAAAACACAACAACATGAAAATAGCTGCATTCAAAAAATAAGACGCTTTATAATTTGACCACAACATTAGGCAGTAAAAAGGACAATGTGAATGTGAGGGAAAACCTGGAGAGGAAAAAGAAGAGGGTGAGTTGGTTAGTCTAGTCTTACAATGGGAAGTAAAGGTTTAGGATGCACATAATACTGTTTTGTGTTTAGAGTTCACACAAGAATAAGTATTCTGTTATCATTTATTCACCCTGATGTGTTTCAAAACCTGTTTATGACTCTTTCTTCGGGTGAAGATATTTTGAGAAATGCCTCTGTGGTTCTCTGTCTATCCAATGGCAGTCAATGAGGTACGATGTTGTTTGGTTACCAACGCTCCTCAAAATATCGTCTTTTGTGTTCTGCAGACGAAAGAAAGTCATACAGGTTTGGAATGACGTAAGGGTGAATAAAAGATTTAAATAATACTATGAATGATGGCTGGGTTAAGCAAGATTATCAAAATGGCACATGTCTGTATTCCATCTGAGCCAAGATGGCGGTTCCTTCCATTTGGGAACAGTTATAAGATTCTTTGCTTTGAGCCACCATGTGCTTTCTGGAAGGTTCAGCCGGTCGAACGCGAAAACCCACGGGCAATTTGGTTTGGGAAACAAAAGAGCGAAGGAGTGGAAGATCTCCATCCTCAACAGGACAGTTTTTGTGGGTTGGGTGAGGGGATTTCTGTTAATGATTTATTAAGCGTGTCAAAGACCCTGTTATTAGACTCTAATGCTGAGAGTCTACAGCCTCAAAGAACAGCTGGACCGTCATCGCCCTGGGACATGTACACGGGACATTCAAATAGTTTGATTAAGCTCACGGTGAAAGGACTCTCTAACCTGCACGAGGATCTGAAGGGGCGTGGCTAACTGAGTGGGCGGGGTCAAAGCAGCAGCACCCTCGGCTTGATGGATGTGTATTTTTACAGATTCCTAAGCCGTCATGTTCAAGTCCGCCGGCTCCTGTTGGCGAAAGGCCAAATAAAACTACAAGCCTGTACTGTAGATGTACACACACCGGAGAGATTCTGACCGAACGCCCGGCTTTCACCCCACTACTCAAAAGAGACCCTCTCCTGAAGAAAACCACACAGGCCTTCCACAGATAGAAGGATTCAGAGCCCTTAACAGCTTTCACATTCCATTAAAACACACACACACCATCTGATGAGGTGGTAAGACCTGGCTGTCCGCCATCCCCGACGCTCGCTTGCCGAGAGACAGCTGCCCGGAGGTGTGTGTGACGTTTATTTGGATCGCGCTCCGGAGGTCAACGCATCCCGTTCCACATGTGCCCAACACATGGCAGTTTATTTAGATCAAATTCCTTCAATTCCCTCCTGCTGCTAAGTGACCACCTTTAAAAACACCTTTTTGTATTCCCTCTCGTTGGGAGCGCCTTTCGCCCGTTGTTCCCGTCTCTGGGTTTCCCATCACAACAGGAGCTTTCTTTCTGACACCAAGTTTCCAGTTTAATTTGTCAGGATTGGTCACATCCTGGTGCTGTTGGCCTCGGCTGCGACAGCAGGGCGGAATAAAGCGGGAACGCGGAGTGTCAAATCTAACGTTCTCCTGTGGCTCCTGTGTAAGAGAACGGACACACTTGCGCAAACACTCAAAAGCAAAGGCAAGCTTGCGGTGTGAATCCATCATAACCGGCCCATTTGTGCATCATGAAACTTGGAATATGATATTACAGGAGGAAAATAATGAGGTCAGCGAGTGTGGCGGTGATGTCATCACATGGTACTTGTCGACAGCTTTCTCCAAACGCTTCATGGTGAGATCCAGTGTGCATAAAAGTTAAAAATTATCCTTTTGTATGACATTATACCGTATATAGGGGTTAGTTAAAGCCAAGTATATTCTTGTACATACAGTAATACACTTGGTTTTATTTGGTTCTGTACAGTTGGGTCTAAAAATCTAGGACTAAATCAATGAAACGTTTAGATATTGAACAATGTAAAACAAAGAAACGCTGTACAATGTACAATGAATGCGTTTTCAAAATGAGATTGTATATTACATATCTAGTTCAGTAATCAAACGAGCAAATATATCCAAAAGATCAGACTTTCTGACCCCCCTGTACGCTCGACCTGATTTTGCCAAGTGGTTGATGTCCTCAGAGCAACATATTTTGTTGACCTAAGGACAACATTTTTATAAATAAAACCTAAACCCACACCAACCCCAACCCTGACCATAACTGACCCCTAAAATCAGAGGGAAATGATAAGTGAAAAACAATGGTCTAGAAGCACCTAATCCTGGTTGTAAGATTAAACTTAAAATAAACTGTAAAGTTATTTCTGAAATCTGATTGGTTGATTTAAATGTTGTCCCAGGGTCAACATGATGTTGTCCTAAGAACATCAACCACTTGGCAAAATCAGGATAGCCTCCCTGTACACAGTAGATATTGAGTTTTACATAAACAGATCATATACTGTACATATTATAGAGTTAAGAACATCATGGGTCCATCCATAATGCATCTCCAAAACCCAGAACACCTGTTAAATTAGGATTTAGAATAATAAAACACTTTAGGGGAGTAAATAATTACACCTCAGATCAAGGAGGAACGTAAGAGAGAGCTGTGCAGACTCGGAGAAGTGTGGAAGTGATTTAGGAAAGTTGATGTTTGGTTTTCTCTCAATGCAGCGTTGTGCTACAGGGAGGAAAAAGTGATGTCACAAACCAAAAAAAGACACTAAAAGATTGTCAAACAAAGAAAGGACGGTGATAAAGAGAGAAATGAAAAGAAAAAAATGCAGGTTACTGTGTGCACTGTAAAATACCAGCAATCTGCCGTATGATATATACAACTGTTAACAGGATGTCCATAATCATATTGGTCACAACAACACCAAGCACAAAAACACTCAAGAACGAAGGTTTAATAAAACAGACTTCTGTTACCTCGTCTTTTAAAAGTAAGTGTCTGCAATGTCCTTCCAAATATTTTACAAGTTCTCTGTCTGCCTGACAAAATCTTGGCCGTGTTTCATGAATTCAAGGACAAATGGCTGGTGTTTTTGAAGGTTGTGAGTTATTTGCTCTCTCCAGATGGAACGGAAACTAAATTTTACTCTGCATATTTGTTTGCAATCCTAAGAAATCAATAGCCGAATTAAATGTAATTTATTAAATCTATAAGAAAGAATAAAAGTTGTGTTTGCATAATATGTGCACTGTGCATATTATTTTGTATTTATAAACATATACACATACACATACATGTACAGAATATATCTTTAGGAAATATTTTGATGGATTTATTTATATTTACCAATAACTGAAACTATATATAAATGTTCATCTTTTTTTTATTAGATTTTTTCTTAAAGGCGGGGTGTCCGATTTCTCTTAGCCGTTGTTGATGTTCAAATCACCAAAACAAACACACCCCTACCCCCATCTGTCGGTTTCGTCAGCGCTCGGCTCGGCTAATGTCCGTCCTGTGCACCTTACTGCTGATTGGCTACAAGGTTGTTTTAGTACTCGGCCCAACTTTGTCTAATTCGGAAATCGGACACCCCACCTTTAAATACTGTATATGCGTGTATGTGCATGTGTTTATAAATACAAAATGAATATGCACAGTACACAGACACATATTACGTAAACACAACGTCTATTCTTTCTTCTAGATTTAATAAATTACATTTAATTTGGCTATTGATTTCTTGCAGACAAAAAGAATAATAGAATAATATGAATAATATATGTAATATGAATAATATAATAATCTAATAAAATAATAATATGTTGTTTCCGTTCCATCTGGAGAGAGCCGATAACTCACAAGCTTCAAAGACACGAGCCATTTGTCCTTGAATTCATGAAACACAGCCAAGATTTTGTACTTTTATTCTGGATGTGATTAATCACGATTAATCGTATGACAGTCCTAATTAAATCATTTCTTAATTCTCCATTAATTTAACAAAGCCTAATATTTGAATAATACTAAATTATAATAATATCCTACTTTTCTAATAATAACAATGGTATACGTTTGAATTTCTATAGTACAAATGACAGGGCAAGTAATAAACACTACTGTTACATTTTTAAGAACACACACTATTAATAGAGCGTTAAAAAGTGCCGTCAGGCGTCTTTCGCTGTGGTTCACCACACCATCCTGTGATGTGGAGCGTTCTGGTCCAACTCTCCTGTCATTCTTTCTCCATGAAATCATTTTTGTCCAGTACTCGGTCCCTCAAATGTTCTTCCAGATCAAATAATCACCTAACTGCAGCAATTGTAAAACTAACCAGCTACACAAGATTTGTGCAGCGAAATGTGCAACCGTGTCATGAGTTTACAGTGACTCCTGTGCGGAGCCATCCAGTGTCGCTTTGCCGCCATCTTGGCTGTTTCTTTGAAAATGGAAGCGGATGGAAGCAGTCAGTTGTTGTTAGTGTTCAAGTGTTCGTTTAAATCGAAGAAAATAGAGCAAACATTGAAGACAGTTTGAGGAGAATGCAAAAGGAACCTTGTCATGAGGGGACATTTCTCAAATTTTCTGGAGGGGTCAGACAGAAATATCAACAAGTGACCTTAGGGGGAGGGCAAAGGAAGGGAAAGGAAAGAAAGGCAACTCAAACAGACTAATAAGGGGGTAGAAGCACAAGCGCCATGGCAACACATAGAAAGAGGAAGAAAAGAGTTACCCATAAGTAGACGACGTTTCACCCGCTTGTCTACATCAGCTACTGACGTGGAATTGAATTCAGAGCTCTCAATTGCAGCCTCATCTTTCTCTAAAACACAAGTGACAGGGGACAAACAGGGAGGAGCATGTTAATGAGAAGCCTAATGTCCATCGCCCGCACAGGCTGACCCGCCCCCGGCACCACGCCCACAGACGCCCGCGACAGGCTGGCAGAAACCGACCCGCTCGCGGACGCAGGCACGACGTGGACGCCTGGAAGCAGGCTGCCTGACCATCTTGGCGTTTGAGTATGAACCAAAGCCAAGAGGCGTAAAGCCACGAAGAAGCGCAAATCACCCCTGTTAGAGTGTTAATCACATGAACAAATAGATAAATAAAAGAATTATCAAGATCTCCCGAAAGGGGAAAAACAGAACGACCAGTTTTATCACGAACATGAGTAGTGGGAGGAGCTTAACGTAAGGGAATCGGGATTGGATGGGAGGGGAGGGGATGGGCCCGTTTGCAAGAAGCCCCTTAGGGTAAGAAAGCCCTTAGTAATTAGAATGATGGGTTTTCTTACCCGAGGGGTTTCTTGCAACCGGGCCCTGATATTGACGTTGTGATGCTGTTTCCATTGTAGTTCTTGTCTTCCATATCAAACGGCCACTCGTGTACCTCAGTGTAAGGAAGGACGAGCGGTGGAGGAGAGAGAAGATAAATTAAAAGGAGAGAGAAAAGAGAGAAAAGGGATGGATACACAAAAAGTCCAACACCTGCCAATTTAAAAATGGTCCTAGTCAATTTAGTCAAAATTATGACTGTGTTATTGTTTAATTAAAAACATAACAATTATAACAATTGTTTTTTTAAATGAATTAGTAAGTTATATTATTTATATAATACAGTATGTGGTTTTTATCAATTTGTTTTCTTTGCATGTTTATGAAATTATAATTAAGTCTCTTTATAAAATAAACAATAAAAGTAAATATTCATGATATTTTCAGTTTGGTTAGGAGAATTTCACCACATGACGTTCTGGAAAACGTTCCACCGAGGTACATATAGTCAAAGTATTGTCCTTACAATTTGATATTAACATCACTCACTTCTAACAACATTTCCAGACAGCTGACAAAATGTCCGGACTAAAGTAAATGAATTTAATCTAATCGCTGACACTAAATGTTACTATAATTTAGAGCTTGGCAAATACAAATGTGGACCCTGGACACACGTCAAAGACAAACATGATCGTGAATGACAGAGAGGAAGAAAATGAAAGGAAATCAGACTCGACACAAAAGAACGCCAGATAGGCTTGGTGTCAGGGTAAAAGCTGAAAGGAAAGATTAGAAGATGACATGAAAAGGATGAGAGAAGGGTGGGGTCTCATGGTGGGGTCCATGAGAAGGACAGAGGTTTAGGGGTGGGACATGCTGGGAGGTGAATGATTGACAGAGTCTGGGGCAGCGCTGGTTGCCTGTTTGTCTATGGAACACATTACAACTGGCTTTGACAGTCAAGTCAATGCAGAAAACCATTTAACAAGGAGTGGGGATGCTATGGCCAGGCTCATGTAATGAGAACGGTTAATGGCTTCGGAGCATGCAGATACGCAAGATCGGTGTTAGAGGGAAAGAGGGCGGGGCTCTGGCTGAAGGTAGCCAATCCTGAATGAGTGCAATCAGTGGATGTTGGCTTTGAAAGTATAGTTCTAAATAAAGTCACAAATCTGTTATTATTTACACACCCTTATGTCTTTTGTTTTCTTTATAGACAATGAAAGTAAAAAGGGACGGAGGCTCCAAAATGACAAAAACATACTACAATACTGCCCTACAAAAGCAAAGTGCAGTAACTACGCAAACACTGAATCTGAGAAAAATCCCAGTTTTCACACCAGCCAGTCATTGCGATTTTAATTTTGACACTCTTGTTTCTCATAAACGGGACAAAATTAAACCAGGAGACTGGTCACAAGACAGAACAGATGTCACAAAGCCCATTTCAAGCCTTATTTCAATTTTGACCAATGTGTAGTTACTGCACTTTGTCTTTGTAGGGCAGAATAGCTTGGTGTGAAAAATGCTGTAGCTGCAAAATCTAATTTCATCGCTGTCCTTCTGAAACCTCGTATGTCCAGTTTTTCAGGAAAGGGAAAAAACACAAATTTTTAATTGACTGTGTTGTCAAGCACTTTTGAATCATTTTAATTGGTTAGAAATTTGCAAAACCCAGTGACAAACACAAAGGGTGACTTATAATAATGATTTAGGACAAAAAATAAAAATCACGAAATATGGAGATACAAGGTTTCAGAAAGACAGCATCGATTTGCTTTCTCATATATTCGAATATGGTGTATCAAGTTTTCACATGAATGACGTCAAACGTCATTGATTCTCGTACTTCTCGTAACTGATCATCATGGATGTAAATGTCTTGATAAGCCATATTTGAATGTAATATGATTCGAGTTTTTATGACTTTTATGATACTTTAAAGATGCCCTTTTGCTTCTTTTTGCTTCAGATTCACATTGATGGTATTAAAAAGTAGCATTATCATTATTATTGATCTGAATTCCTATTTTGAGAAGAAAACAACATAAGGGTGAATAATGGAGAACAATTCATTTTAAGGTGAACTATCCCTTTAAGGTTTCTGGATCTCTGTTTGCTCTCCAGCATTGTAAACACTTACGACTGGAGGACGAGTATGTGTTTAGAGAAATCTGTCTGTATTATTTGTGTATTTGTGCTTGTGTTTAGGATTTGTGAACTACACGACTTGGCTCTGACTAAAGGACTCCACCAATCAGAGGCTGGAGTGAGAACGAGGATTAAACAAACGAGGAAATAAATAAGCAAAGGACAAAATGATCAATAATCTACTACCTCTAATGCGACTACAGGAACCATAAAAAGCACAGGGGTTACTAGTAATGTTTTACCGATGAAGAAAACAGAAACAGAATAAGAAAGAAATGTATACACTGACAAAACCATGCATGTGCGTTAGTGCGTGAAAAATCAGGGAGCAAACATACAAGCCAATACGAGTAAAAGAAGACGAAAACAAAGAGGAGAGAGCGTGCAGAGAGACATACGACATGCAACTAAGATGAAAAGAAGAGAGATGCTGTCTAAATGAAAAAAAAAGGAGTGACAGGTGAGCGTGGAGGCCAGTTTTGCACAGTTTTTTTTTATTCGAGGTTGCAGGCGAGGTTGGCTCATGCTTGTGGAGAAGGTATTGTCGGGGTCGAGGAAATGCGATTGGCTGGCTGCTTTCAGAGAGGCCAGGCAGGGGGCGGGACCGCCGGTCAGAGGGGATGTCGTTTTCTGATTGGTGGGGATGCTACCGTTGATCAGGCTGCAATTGAGAGGTGCGCCCTAAAAACCCTGTCCGATGTATTTGTCTATAAACCTCTTGAATCCAGTCAGACACTTAAATTGCAGACAAGACAGGCAATCAGTAACTTCCACCAGAGAGGCGTAAGGAAAAGAAGGAGCCCATGACAGATGCCACACACAGGAGACCTAAAGGAGCACTAAACACAGGGAAAGACCAGACCCACACGGCACAGCTAAACACACAGACCACAGCAAGGGTCGAGAGAGAGAGAGAGAGAGAGGGGGGGGGGAAGAGGAAGAGAACAGGAAGAGTGAGATGGGGTGGGATCGATCCCTAAACTCCTCTTCTCGTCCCGCGGCCGTTTGGTGATGCTCCGGGGAGGCTGGAAAGGAAAATTTAGTTTTGCGGGCTGGAGAGTTCGCTCCAGGCTTTGAGCTGTCAGAGGAAGGCCAGACTTTCCAGTGTATAGATATCAGCAGATATAACAAAATGCACTTTTACGTTTATGCTCCGGTGAGCGATGAAGCCGATGCGTTGGCGTGTGAACGTCAGTCTAACACAGTACAATTCTTATTTTCAACAATAGTCAATTCTTATTAAAAAGTTTTACACATATAAGAAATGATTAATAATGAATAAATAAAAACAATTCTTTTTCATGAAATCACAGAGAGGCTTGACATCTTGAAATCAAACTATTGATGATGTAATCATGGCTATGAATGGCACATTTTAAACAATGGTTTCTAAAAGTAAAAAAACGCTAAAGAATACCTATGGGTCAGCACAATCCTGAGTGTACGTCATAACAGCTCCCAGGAATAGCTTGGCCTGAGCACGAGGATCTGATCGCTCATATACCGCTGTGCGCTAAGACACGGAGTCTAACACGGAGTATAAATGTGTTTCCTGTCTGCAAACGCGCCAACGCTGGATGACTGATGACCACTCACAGGTCCTTGCGTGCCCACCAAACCCAACTACAAAGTCCCAATCCCGTAAAAGCGCAAAGCTCTGCTGTTTCAGTAAGAAATCTAAGCCTTGACACAGATGCACGCACATAGAGGATGTTATGCTTCCATATACTCCGAGTGATGATAACTGACTTATTTAAATGTTATTTAAAGCTGGGTCATACACATAACAGGACGAAACTTTGCACGGGCTGACGTGGCAATTTCTACGTTTTTAAAGTTTCTCACAGTAACGGTGAAGAACGGCGCGATCCAAATGAAATAAAATCAAAACCCTTTTGGAAAGCTTCGGACACACAGATGTAAAAGTGCTTCCCTGCAGGCGCACACGGCCGAGGCTGAGAAAGTTCACCCTAAGACAACAAGCATAAAAACTAAACTTACCTGCGGCAGGTCATTCGTCTTCAAATTGAGACAAAAAACGAAATCGAGATGAACCATTTTCTGCTTCGTTTCTGAAGTATTACCCCTGGATGAAGCCGTACCCGCACGGCGTATAAAGTTTTCCCTTTCGGCACAAATGGCAGAACACCATGGGCCGACCGGTTGGCTCCTCCGCCTCCACCATGATGGATGTGTTTTGCACGCATGAAATTTCCATCATCAAGCACATCTTCCCAAACCCAACACACGCACGCATCGCTCTCGCACCCAACCCATAAACTTTACTCTAAAAGATACGCAAAGATACATGAAAAGTTCCATTTACCGCTCTAACAGTTGCAAGGAGCTGTATGTGTGTGAGAGAGAGAAAGTCGGGAGAGAAGATAAATGGCTAAATTGGAAGTGTGACCTCCTCGGTGTCACAGGTAATGGGCTGCTCCATCATTAAATTAGCCGTTAACCCCTAGGGGTAGGAATCTTAAGGCACTTAACGATCCGATTCTGGGAGTAACGATTCGATTCCCAAAACGATTCTTAACATACATTTTTGGTAATTAATTGTCCTGCTGTGCAAATACATTACACTTTAGATTTGAACCAAAATTAGAGTTATATGCTTTTCTCACTGAAATAACGACGTGAGGGCAAACTGTATCGTGGCTCAAGTACCTGTAACATCGTGCGAAATCCTTGGTTGTCCACAACGGAGTAAGGGCGCAAATCTTTGGCGATAAAACCCGCCACTGACCGGGTAATTCGCTTTGCCTTTTCAGAATTCGGTGGAAGCTTTGCTACTTGCTCGAGGGTCCTTTGACTGTAACCGGGAGTGTCGTGATTGGAACAGAATGCTGTTTCTCCAGCTCTGAGTGGAACCGCGTAATATGTTTCTTCATATTAGTTGTGTTCCCGAAATATTTTAATTTGGTGCCACAGACTTTGCAACACCGTATGGCTTTTATCAACGGCGCATTTTTCGTTGTCTTGACAAAATCCAAAATGTTGCCACACAGTCGATTTCAAATTTGATGGAGCAGGTCGTAGTTTGTCCATTTTGTCTAAAACGAAGCCGTTCGTCTATCAACGGGTTATTCTGTTTGGCCTGCGCCCGCACGCCGCACAGTGGTGCAGTGGCAGTTTGAATTGAACACAGAATCGATTCTGAATTTTTGAGAATCGATTCTGAATCGTTAGATAATGAATCGCGATGCATCGACACCCCTAATTAAACCGTAAAGCGAGTGGAGAAGACTATCACCACAAACCACAGACATTCTGGGCTTTTATAGACCAATTGGACTGGGACACAAAGATTTGTTTACTAGGATTTGGTCTTCATTGTACTGACGTCAATCCTGGTTTGATGTTATGCCGGCTATATTTAAATGTAACATGTTACTTTGAATGTGGATCATTCTAGCTGCCAAGTTCTTCTTACCCAACAACTTCCTCTAGAGCCTTCGACCGCTTAGAAAAGTCCTTCTGCAATAGGACAGAATGTTTGTTGAAACAGCCTTGCACTGAGTAACCCGCCCCACCCAACCTCCTCTCTCTCTCTTCTCTCTCTCTCTCTCTCTCTCTCTCTCTCTCTCTCTCTTCTCTTCTCTCTCTCTCTCTCTCTCTCTCTCTCTCTCTCTCTCCCGTCTCTCTCTCTCTCTCTCTCTCTCTCTCTCTCTCTCTCTCTCTCTCTCTCTCATTGTGTAAATACAACAAGAGCAAATTGTGACCGCCATTAACTCACATAATTCTCTTAAAGAGCTTCACTAGAAGAGGAAATATAAAATGACTAGACAGTTTGTGTGCGTGCGTGAGAGACTCACCAATGCAGGTCTTGCTGTCCGAGTGCAGGGCATATTTTTGATGACATCCACACACGGGTCCCGTGTCTGTGTCATCGCACGTATGTTGGCAACCACCGTTTCCATAGTTACATGTCACTGGCAATACACAACAACTGTGAGGAGGGCTACAAAAGTGTAGACCTATGGATACCCCTTTAAGTACACACATACTGTATGCACAACCTGATCTGGCTAAATCCCACATTGGATAGTATGCAAGTGTGTCCCAAATCGTCTCAAATGTGGATGCTATTCAATTTCCAATGGATTTTTAACCAATGCATGCTATCGGACTATGCAGAGATGATTTACATCAATTCACATCAAATGTATAATCAAAATGCAATTTTATGATGCAATGCCCTAATTCTTAATATTTGCTTACATCATATTTAGAAGTATTCTCTTTTCATTGCCAGTGTTATACTTACAATACAAGAAATTTGCAAAGTGGGAATCAGCCAGCTTCTTACATAAATATACACACATGCACACAATTTAAAATACAAGTAAAAATGAATCATTTTAATTAAATGAATGAAATTGAATGTTCACGGCATACGTCTGTAAAACAGGGCACATTAAACTGTATAAATATACAAGAATTTTCTGCATTCGTTTTTTACAGCAGTTTTACTGCATTGCTCTGTGTTTTAGAGTTTAATAGCGTTGATATGTGACATTGCTCCCATCCCACATTATGATATTTATTATTTACATCTAGCAGACACACAGTTAATAAAGCAATTTTATGTTTGGGCAGGCAAAAAGATTCTCTCAATCTTCTTCTTTCTAATATATGATGTAATCCTTTGATGAAAAGAAGTTTCAGGGACGTCAGTCGACCTTGCTCCGGCTAGTTTTAAAAATAGAGGAACGAGAAATGGAAGATGAAAGTCCTCCAGATGTTCAGACCAGACCCACAGCGCTATAACTAATACGCCCACGACAGACGAGTGGCAGAAGTGGTTTATTTAAGAAGAGATCAGTATTAGAGGACAGACTAAAACGAATCTGTAGACATGTTGTTTAGCTCTGATTACACTGGCAGCTTTGCTTTGAGTTATATATTGGAGAACGCTGCTTGCGGCATGCAAAGGAAAAACTGAGGGATTTTTCCGTGCCACTTGAAAAGGATCTAAACAAGTGTCATTGACTCAGAAGAGATCAACTGTATGCGGACATCATAATTTATAGCTACGTACCAGCCCAGCATTGACCAACATTGGTTCAATCAATACGGACTTGGGGAGTGGCTATCTGTCCAACCAATTAAAGACAAGGGGAGTGTACATAAATGACATGAGTTAAAATAAAATTGGCCATGGGAAACAATCACAAAAAAAAGTTTTTGTAAGGAGTAAACATGATTGTTGGTGTTAACACAGAATATGATTCTGAAATTAAATACATACATTTGCAGTCGCGCTGATTTTCCGCCAGCTCAAATCCCGGGCGGCACTCACACGCCACGCCGCCTTTGGGGGTCTCTCTGCAGATATGAGCGCATCCGTGGTCCTTGTTCATACAGTTCATCCCATCTGCCGAAAAAGAGAGAACCAGAGAGAGGACACTAAAGTTACAATCCTGTAATCTTTCCCATTACAAGCGCTCCTCTGACAGGCTCTTGTGATTTTTATTAGTGGTGTAAATTAGTTTAATGTTTCTGCCACAGGACCTTTTTTACACACAGAGCAACGCCGACATTTCGGCTGAGCTGCGGGCCGTCTCGGGCCGCACACAAAGACACTTTCCATGGAGAACATGTTCAGCAAACATTCTCAATCCTGTTCTGTGATTGCTACATTTCCCCTCTATATCATTTTCATTTCAGTCTTTGCATTTACAGAATGACGTGTAAGTGATGAATAGGTTTGAGGATTTTAAAGGGACAGTTCACCTCCAAAAATTCTGTCTTCGTTTCCTCACCCATGTTGCTTCAAACCTGTACAGTTTTCTTTCTCCTTTGAAACACTAAAGGAGAAAATAGTCGTTCTTGTGCAATTACAAAGAAATGCGACAGAGCCGTCTAAAAAGAAATTGGACACAAATTTAAACTTTAATGGTGCCTGACTGAGTTAAGTCCCTGTTCACTTTTATTATACGAAAGTAGAAAAGCTATTCAAATTTAAAAAAATTGTATGTGCCACACACACGGACAAAAATAAAGATACACAGTTTTGGCACCTCGCGAAGACTAAACGATGAAAGTATGTTTATTTTGGGTGAACTGTTCCTTTAAGGCATGCTCTAATCTAACAAAACATGCATAAAACACCATTTCGCCTGCTTTCTTCAGTCTTTCTCTTCCACTTTTTCTCTGATTTCCAAAGCACAGCATATCCCTGTTATCTAACATGACATCTCTCACCATCCTGAGCAAATTTTCTTCTTCCTAAACAACGCGACAACATAAAAGGGTGGGATAAAAGACAAAGAGGAACTGTTGGGCTCCTCTAATGGACATCTTAAAGCCAAACAATGAGCAAAGAATGTGTATGTACACAAAAGCGAGTCTCCGTGGAAACATGGCGGTTTCTTGCATCTTTAAGCCCCTCTACAGCCTCTTGAGCAGAGCTGAGTGCTCTCGGGACAGAGCGGAGAGAGGGCTGCTTTTCTGTCGGCGCTCCACAAGACACCTTCATGTGCCTAATTAACGTGGATTCTGGAGAAGACCATCAAGCTTTGAAAAAAAGGAGATCTGACCCATTTTACACTCAAAAGAGTGTGAGACAGAGTCATGAATGTACGGTACTATGAAGTACTGAACTTTTAATACTGTGTTTGGACGGTGTATTTAATTTTTTTGAATTGATCAATTCATATTTATTCATTTGCTTTTTTTCAGACATCTACTTTTTGTAGTGATAATGTAATAAAATAACTATATATATAAGTATACACACACACACACATTACATGTATTCATTTGGCAGACGCTTTTATCCAAAGCAACTTACAAGTAGGAGAACATATAAACATTTTGTCAACATACTAAACAGTACCGTTAGTTTACAAGGCCATGCTACTAGGAGGATTAAAGCTGGAGTAAGTAAGCAAGGGAGAGAATGAACAACAACGTTTTTTTTTTTTAAACACAAGACAGACAGTTATTGGTTAGTCAAATAAATGCGGAACAGGTATGTTTTGAGCTGTTTTTTTTTAAGTTGTGAAGGATGCTGCATTTCGGGTGGAGGCTGGCAGTTCATTCCACCACAGGGGAACCAAATGAGTAAAGGTTTTTGCAAGCGATTTGGTGCCTCGCTGTGAATGAACAACTAGACGTTGCTCATTTTCAGACCGAAGATGACGGGAGGGGATGTAGACCTGGAGCAGTGAGTTAAGGTAAAGGGGCAAATTTGCCGTTAGATTTAAACTTGATGTGGGCGGCAACTTGGCAGCCAGTGAAGTGAAATCAGGAGGGGTGTAACTTGGATGGGTTCTTTTAGGCTGATTGAAGAGTAGACGTGCAGCTGCATTCTGGATCATTTGCTAGGGCTTGACTGCATTGGTTGGAAGGCCGGCCAGAAGAGAATTGCAGTAGTCCAGTCTTGATATGACCAGAGTCCAGAAGGCAGGCAGAGACACGGGTAGAGATGGTGGGGTCATCTGGCTGAAAAGTGAAATAAAGCTGCGTATCATCTACATAAAAATGGTATGAGAACCCATGTGCCTTAATAATTGGACCCAGGGAGGTGGTATATATAGAAAAGAGGAGAGGAGCAAGAACTGAGCCCTGAGGAACTCCAGTTGTCAGCGGGTGAAATCTGGATGTCTCACCTCTCCAGGATACCTTAAAGGATCTGCCTGTGAGTCAAACAAGTTGAGTGCAGTTCCAGAAATGGCCAGTTTGGAGAGAGTGGACAGCAGGATCTGGTGGTTCACAGTGTCAAATGCAGCAGAGAGATCAAGCAGAATAAGGACAGATGACAAGGATTTAGCCCTTGCCTGCCGTAGGTTTTCGACGACAGACAGGAGAATGTAGAGTGTCCTTTCTTTGAAGCTGGATTGTTGACCGTCCAGAAGGTCGTGCTGTTAGAGATAGGCAGAGATTTGGTTAAAAACGACCCTTTCGAGGGCCTTGGAAAGGAAAGGCAGGAGTGAGATTGGTCTGTAGTTGCTGACCACTGAGGGGTCGAGTGTTGGTTTCTTGAGTAAAGGTGTTACCAGGCAACAGTACCATTGTGATGAAGGTGTTTATAATGTGTGCGAGTTGAGGCAGTAGAGACGGAGAGATAGCCTGTAGGAGGTGGGAAGGGATCGGGTCGAGGGGACAGGTAGTAGGCCGGGTGGAAAGGAGAATTTTGGAGATTTCAGTCTCTGAGAGGGGAGAGAAAGAAGGGATTTGAGGATAGCAAGGGGTAAGAGAGAGATCAGGGATGCATTGAGCAGAGAATTGCCTGCTGATGGTCTCCACTTTATCAGTGAAGACGTTGGCAAAGTCATCAGCAGTCAGCGAGGTATTGGCGGGAGGTGGAGGGGGAGAGAAGAGAAGGTTGAGAAAAATTGATGCGGGTTAGATGCCGTTTGGATTTTGTTTTGAAAGTACATGGTTTTGGCTGCAGATATATCAGTAGTAAAGGAGTTAAGAAGATGTTGATACTTGGAGAGATTAGCAGGGTCTCTAGACTTGTGCCATTTTCTCTCCGCAGCCCTTAGCTTGGTCTGAGAGCCTCAGAAAGCCAGGGGCAAGAGGGTGTAGCATGTGCAGGCCTAGAGGTAAGAGGGCAGACACTGTCAAGACAGGATGTTAAGGTTGTACAGAGCTTATCAGTAGCTTCCTCAGTAAAGGGTTGTGGTGGGTAGGGAGGAAGACACCATGGATGAAAAGCAGGTGGGAGAGAGGGAACAAAGATTACGACGGAAAGAAGCATGGTTAGGGGCTATTCAGACAGAATGCATTTTTCCACGCGTTCTGTCTGAATGGTCCCTTAGGGGTGGGAGGTGAGATTACGGGGAGTGTTACAGAGACATGCAGGGGAGTAACTAGAATATTATTAGCGGTGCAGTTACGAGTCAGAATAAGATCTAGCTGTTGTCCTCCTCTGTGGGTGGGAGGGGTGTTGGCCCTGTGAAGGTCAAACGAGGAGAGGAGAGCTAAGAAGTGCTTGTGGTTTGTCTAGGTGGATGCTGAAGTCACCTAGCATTACCAGTGGAGCGCCATCTCACAAATGTAATTCTTGTTTTCAAAGAACAAAATATGTGTATAAACTAATAATATCCATTATATGAGTTAAAATGAAAACATATGTGTTTCAACAATGGGGTCCTAATGCCTTTCAGTAAAAGGGCTGCTGGGGTACATGAAAAAAATCTATAGCAGAAAACCCTGTTCCAGAGGAACTCAGTGGGACCCTTCATCACGGGACAGCGGCCCCGGTCACCCTTCTTCTGGAGATCCAGGTTAATACTGCAATTGAGCCGATTGGGGTTTGGTGGTGCTTTAACTGGAGGTGTTAAGAGATCAAAAAAGACCTTCGGCCAGACTGTGAGTTTTAAAAGTGTCACATCGCTATTACTGCGGTCACAAGAGTGATAAAACCTGAAGAGTGATCAGCACATACATCACATAACAGTAGTCAGCAACGTGAGACAAAATGGGAATTATGGGTCATTTAAAGTGCGTATGCGAAAAAAGAGAGGGAGAGAGAGACAGACGACTTATTTGCACGCATGGATGTGCATGTGTTTAATATCAGGCACAAGTAATCTGTGTGTGTGTTGTTACCCATAAACCCACCACTTAAAGGAAGTGCTCTAAAAGCCCTCTTTCAAAGTCTAACGCATATTAATTTATACAACAAGTACAGTTCAGGAAAGCAGTGAGCTCAGCTCAATGGCCAGAGATGGAGAGAAAAGCGTTCCTCTCATGTCATGTCAATGTGGATTTCTAAAGAACACCTCACAACACGTTTTTTTGGATCGAAATCTTGGTCACTGGCATTTTTTGATGAGAAAACTTCCCTGCCGCATTATGTAATGCGTGGAATTCATTACTGATATAAAACGCACATCTATACTGCACAAAAGCGCAAACACACATCTCCAGACTCCCTGTTTCTCGAGTTTTGTAAATGCCGTTTTCATTCAAATCTGTCAGACTTTCAATCTCTCTCCAAATGCACAATACTATACGTACTAAGCCATGAATTTCAATGAGGCTCTTCTTTACCGACTGCCCCATTGATGTCCCTCAACTGAAAACAGCCCCCTCCTCATCTCTTGTTCAAACACAAGCGTCCTAACAACTTGTCACAACTTCTCTCTCACTCTCCCTGCCGCTCACACAAGCTTATTAATTACGGTTAACATGAAAAAGAATCTCTTTTCTAGAACTTTGCACAAGTAGCCAAATGACCCTTAATGATGTTCCAGTGATTGGAGAATGAAGCGAGATTCAGTGGTCCATTATGTGTTTCTATCCTCTCCCCCTCTCTCTCAAGATAAAGGTTTGAACATAACGGTGACTTTGGCATGATCAGACCTATGCCCAAGTATCTATATCTACTGAACCGCCAGGACAGTCCTATGGCTTCACATGGCACAGTTACATTGCACACACAACAACCCTGTTACATGCAAAATAGAGAAATGAAAACTATAAAGAGAGAGAGCGAAAGCGGAAAGGAGGCAAACGTTATTCACCTCAAAAGCTAATATTTAAGCACAGTATTTATAACCAGCGGAAGATGGTGGTGAGACCTTTAGTGCCCATGTGCTGTCAACAGTAGTGTGCGTGTTTGTTTGGTACAGTTCAATTAAAGTTCTTCCACAAACCGGCACAGAGAAAATGTTTCATAACATTGAATCATTCAATTGAAAACAGCATCACTAGGACTACCAGCACAAATACGTGGACGCTTGTGCACTTTGACCTCTGGCGTGACCCCACAGGATTCCGCTGTCAAAGCAGGATGTTTGCTGGGGACTCGGGACAGGAGCGAGTCAGCGTGCACAAGAGAGATTCCTTTTCTTGAGGAGTTTTGGGGTCATTTCGGTTTTATGCAGTTAGGTGTAAACATAAAGAAATCCTGATGCATTGTATATATGTGTGTGTTTGATGATTGCCTCATTTTTTAAGACTTAAGACAGTTTCAATTGACCAGATTTGCTCAGCTTCCAGCTTTTCACCTGCCCAGCGAATTAAACTTCCACCATAATAAATGAAAAGTAACTCAATAACATTTCTTGCACGTGGATCAATCTAAAAAAGCAGAATTTTTTAAGGTGAAGTAGTAAAAGAGCGATAGAGAGAGAGAGAGAGGGTTGTGCTGGAGTGTTGTATGTGAAACTGAGGTCCAAAACATTTAAGTGAACATAAGGGAACAACATAACCAAACGGACGTGTGCTTTTAAGAAAAGGTTTTACGGTAATGTTACGGTTACCCAATGCAAATGAGCAGATGTAATAATGTGCCTATATCAGTCTGTACAATATGAAGGGTGTAAAAAGGACATTAGCTGTGTGTCTGTGTGGATCCGATTCCTCTCATCTCACTGTGTTTCGTCAAATTATTAACTGCATTCGGATAGATGTGAGGGTGTGTAAATCCTGAATTCAAATGTTTGGGTGAACTAGTCTTTTCCTCACTATGATCGAAGGTTCTCATTCATTAGAACTCCACTGCCAAGCCCGCTGTTCCTTCTAACCTCCCCAAGTCCAGAGGAGCCGACGGGCTGTTGGCAGGGCACAAAAAAAACGTACATTCCCAATTTACAACCGTTAACGATTGCCAGGATTTGGGCAGTTAGGCAGAATTTACAAGGATATTATTTTCACAACATGTGGTGACATCTTGTGCCATATTTAAAATCCCATCGTTTTCAATCCGGACTGCTCGGGCCAGCAGAACTCTCAACGGCCCAGCGATCAGATGCTGAAATACTGGACATAAATAAATATGGAGGGGAACTTACTCATTTAAAGGGATAGGTCATCCCAAAATAAAAATACTCTCTCATCTTATTCAAAACCTGTATCTGACTGGAACACAAAAGAAGATATTTCGAGAACCGTCTCAGTGGTTTGGTGTCCATACAGTGGAAGTCAATGGGAGCCAGTGTTGTTTGGTTATCAACATTCTTCAAAATATCGTCTTTGTGTTCTGCAGAAGAAAGAAAATTATACAGGTTTAAAATGACATGAGAGTGAATAAAGGATGGACGAATTTTCCTTTTTGGGTGAACTGTCCCTTTAAAAGTTATTCAACACAACTTACAGAGGACCTACTGGAGCGGTGACCTTAAGTCATTCAATTTGGGAAGAGAGTTGAAAATAAAGTGAGGTGGCGGGATGAAGACCAAGAAACAAAGACACAACTGATGTCGAGCATTGGAACTGGGCCATTGAGAGTGTAAACGTGGTTTATAACTGTGTAAACTAAAGAGGGATCCAGAAAGTTAATAGTCACCCTTTCCCAGCAACGCTAAAAGCTATCGGAGCTTCATCACATCCTCGGTACATTGCAAATTTGACCAGACAGACAACACTGACCTTCACGCATACTTAATGCGTTTTATATTTGATAGTCTACATGAGCTGTTTCAGACGTGAAGATACAGACGTTACAGTCAAACAGTCACCCACAGCGGTCAATGTAGAATTGACATAAGCCTTAGTGAAAAGAACATGCTCTCTACTTCAACACAGCAGACAGATGGCGCCGATGACACACACACACACACACACACACATAACACTACTCTAGACATGGCCAGTAGGACGTGCTGCTGAGTGAAGAATTGTAAACACATAACATTACACATCTCTTACACACATTTATACATACGTCTTAGACGCAAGCCAATGGGCCGTACTGGTGACAGACGAAATGTAAACAAGACACACACACACTTCTAGTGAGTGAGAGTGTTGAAGGAAGGTGAAGGTTCACTTAGGGTGAGATTAAACGTGTGAAAGTGTGAGAGTATGTCATCTCTGCGTGTGTGTGTGCATGGAAGTGTGAAACCAGATGAGGAAAACTGCTAGACTAAAAATGATGAAAATGCGCTTTACTGACTCAAGATGCAAAGAACTTTGGTAACACTGTATAGTAAGGTTGAATATGTTAACAGTTAATGCACCAGCTGTCATTAACAGCAAACAATTCTATAGCCTTTAAACATCTTAGTTCATGTTAATTTCAGCATTTACAAATATCATTTTAAAAATCAAACATTAACTGTAAACAATGCAACACGCACTCTGAATAGTGTCAATATATGATTGCATAACACTAACAAGGATTAAAAAGTACATTGCTCATGTTTAATTCATCAGAGCATCAGAGTGCACGTCAGTTATCCACAAAAATATAATTTATTGTTACCAAATCTCTTATTTCTTTTTTTTAGGTTACACCATGCAACACAAATTGTGAACAAAATGTTCTTTAAAACGAGTTTAGATGGAGAATAACATGCTACACAGGCAGGATGTGTCAACATCTCAAAAGCGTTTAAACCGAAATATTATTGGGTATTTAAAACCTAGCGTCAGTGTACCGCCTGATGTGGCATGTTATCGACCTTTCAACAAAAACTTTCAACAAAATGTCCTTTAATCAGAATAAGTGAAAACAGAAATGAAGAAGACACCCAGACTTTCCAGTGCGGAGTTTCTGATTCCTCTTCTGTTTACACAAGGTATATAGAAGTGTGCGTGCGTGTGCGTGTGCGTGTGTAGAGCCATCCAATACTGCCAGAACACATCAGTTAGCTATCCATAAAAACAAACCTTTCGCCTGTTTACAGACAAGCACACGAGTGTATTTACTACACCTTCGCTTTTGAAGTAAAAATACAACATGCAGGACTAAAGATTCAATCTTAAGAGTTATAAGCTTCCCAAAAAGCAAATATGGAGCATTTCTGTTTCTCTTTCCCTCACTTGTTCTCCGTCTAGCCTCTCACTGGCTGTGTCATTCTCCACCTGTCCAATCTTACCTTCCCACTGTATTATTGCTCATTTTTTATTTACTGTAATCTTTGCCGCAGTGTATCTCCATTTTTGACTGCATTTAAGGTTTTTAAGTACTATGTCAAGTTAAACAAAAGTGCAACAATCAGTACATTTGGAAGCTAGACGATTTTTTGTGATCCGAGTCCAAATTTCCGTCCGTCCGATTGGCATGGTGCCAACCCCCTCATCATTACTATAGCAACTGATGCAGAAACAACGAATATTGACCACACAGTCTTAAAGTCGGCATGAAATCAAAAATGATCGATATAATTGTTTTACACAGTGGTGAAGTATTTATTATAAATCATTATTATTTTTTATTCATTTGCACTTGTAATCTTTATTCAAAAACGTTAACCTCCTCCCCCTCTCTTCACTTCTGGGCACGAGGAATGGCACGAGGGCGGGGATGTAATGACTGACAGATTGCTTTTAACGATCCAATCAGTTGTCGGTGGATGAAATCAAGTCCCGCCCTACATTTTTATCTCATTTCAGAAGTCGTTTCGCTTTCATGCCAACTTTAAATCGATTCTTTACTTGCCAAATGAGAGAGTAGACAGCCATTCCTTATGATCAGAAGGGAAGATTATAAAATGCGAAGGGGTCGTAGACGCCTCTCCACATTCCTCATGTGACCGTGAGGGACATCAAAAATGTGATTACAATCAACCCACATTCATTCATGACTGTGTGCGGACCTCTCAGAGACGTGCCCGCCCCCACGTAGGGAAGCATCATTAGTTCATTCTGACAGGCTGCATGAGAGGGTCGCATGCATGACACACACACGCGTGTCACAGAGTCACACAGCACGGCTGATTTTGCTTTCATGTACGAAGCGTTTCAGCTGCATCCACACACAAGGTTGGGCCCAGTAGCCGCCTGCGCTTTCAACCCTTCAACTTTGACCCCTGACCCCTTCAGCTCTGTACAGGGTCAAGACCATCAGACCAAAGTAATTCTTTGCTAATCATACGTTTCCATTTAAACCAGAGAGCGAAAATGAGTTAACAAGGCCTAACATCTAATCCTGCGATCTGATTGGTTGACAGAAATGCGGTTTAATGATCGACTGTTGTTCTCACACACACTCAGGATCACACTTACCATCAGAACGGTGGATGCAGGTGTGCTGGTTGTCACTCAGGAAGAAGCCCTGTTTGCACTGGCACTCGTAACTGCCCATCGTGTTCACGCAAACCTGCTGACAGCCGCCGTTGTTGTCCAGACACTCCTCCACATCTAACATCCGTTAGAGAGAGACACAAATACACATGGTCATTACAAGGCACACAAACACGGCCGCCCGAGGCTTCAGGCGAAAGCATCACGCTCAGTCTCTCGGAGGAAACGACGCCGGCCCTGCGCAGGTATTCGCGTGTTTGCTTATCCACGGCTGATTTTGGCTTTCTGCTGCTACTGAAGAGCGATGTTGATTAAACGGCTAGTTTGATGTTCCAGTTTTCAAACACATTTGCCGGACGAACAAACCAGTAAACAGCAGGCCGACAAATTACGAACGTGGGAGAGGTTGACCGAATAAAATGTAAACGAAATACCGGTAAGTCGCACATGTACAGCAGCTGTAAAATCACAAATAAATCAAAGTTTGTTCCTTTCAGGTTTCATTTCTGCTTGTGAAGTGCAATATCTTAAACACACACGCAGGCTCATTGTTGTGTGTTTGTCAGCCCTATAAATTGCATTGTGGGTATGATGGTTTGAGTAACAGCGTGACATCGGGGAGCAGTAACACACTTGAGTGAATTTTACACACCCCTAACACTCTGCCACTGTTGAGTCGGCAGTCCATAATTCATGGACACTATAACGATTTTGAGTGGTGTCACCGTTTTAGCTATGACATCACTTAACTTTAAGGAAACTGCACCATTTGGGCCTGAAAATGTCTATTTGTATTTTAAAAGAGATGTTTTCCCACCTCAGGCACAAAGCATCACATTGGATGACCACTGTTGCGGACACATGCACCCTTATATTCACATTGATGGTCAACAGTTCGAGAAAAATATCACAGATGAGATTATTATTTAATATCAATTGTTTTTCCTAGACAGGAATAATATTAAAAGAAGAGAAAAGAAGTTTATTAAGTCTCATACATTTCTTCATTTTTCTTCAATAAAAAATGCACATATAACTAATTTCCCATAAAATCTGGATAATCCAAAACTGGATTATTTTAGCTATATCATTTACATTAAATCTGAAAAGCTTTAAAAAAAATATGCGAAAAAAGTTTACATCTTATTCTAAAGACACACACACACAAAACAAAACAACGACTGAGGTTGTCATACACATTCATGGATAAAAGGGTTCATTCTATAGCCCCATATTCTCAATGAAATTTCTTACATTTCTCACGCTTTTAAAATTTGAAGCAATTTTAGAAGAAACATGCAAGATCTTGATACTTAAAACACAAAACTCAAACCTCAGTAACATTCCCCTTTGGGTTCTCTGTCAGTCCGTGTGTGTGTCAACACATGATGGAGTGTGTGTTATCCGCCTGCGTCATCTATCTTGTTTAGTACAATCCGTCTCTGTTGTTTACACGCCGCTCATAAACTCGCTCAGAATGTGGAGGCATTCTCAAAGCTTCGACAAACGAGGCCGGGCAAAAACATGTCCATTTCCTGCGGTATTCTAGGTGAAGTAAAGCACCGCGTCTGTCTTTCTGTGACAGCTAACAGGCTGTGTGGAGAGGTATAACGTTTTACAACCCCGGAGAGATATGTTTGGGACGCTTTAAAACCTGTACAGCCATTAGCACCCTAATGTAGAGCCACAATGACCTGACTAGCTTCTCCGGTGTAGGCATAAATATGAGACAAATATGTTCAATACAGCGAGTGGCTGTTTGTTTCATCCAGGACACAACCGGTTCCGACATTTACCTCCTTCCACATATATGGAAACAGGAGGTGAGCTTGCATGATTGAAAATAGCATCCCGGGACATTATGAAACTGGCTCCCAGGTGAAATCACACGCCTTTAAAGAGGCTAAGACGGCAGGGCTAAAAGAGACTAACTATCAGATCCAGCCCGGTTTATGAGCTAAAGCATTGTATTCTGAGCAGATCCCAATGGAATTACAGAAGGGACTAACGTAATGCCTCTGTCTGGACGTGGTAGCTATGTTTCTTTTGTATAACACCTCAACTCAGCAACCGGAGGACGCATTTATACAATACCCACGTGTGTAGGACATAGATACACAATATTACACATCGACTCATCCGTAAGCGATTCAGCACGCCAGCACGACCGCCTTTGATCCCGGTTTAATTTGGTCCCAGTGGTTTATTATGTGGCTCCTGGCTTCACCTGCGCACATAACTTTTATTTTAGCCCCCGTGGGCATCTGGTTAACACGGCTGGGACTGCAATGCCTTTACTGTCCTATTAACTACTGTACGCTGATAAAAGCAGGGATGACGGGGAGGTAAGGCCTGACCACAGAGGTATCCCTGTCTGCCCCATTTGCATGAACGATTTTTTTAAATATAAAGTATGTGGACACAGCTCTTGTAGTATTCGAAGATGCCGGAACCCCCTGAAGACGGTTTTAACCAATCATGTGAAAGAAAAATCATGCGCCGGGAACGCTAGACACAGAAAGACAGAGGGAGATGATTGGTTATAAGAATGTTGACATCCTTTTACTTCTGGCTGAACAGATGCTAGAATATCCCTCATGAGGCCGCCCCAAGCTTGTCGCTTTTTATTGCTGCATGTAAGAATCCATTCACGTCGGCACGCTTCTCATTTGTCACAGACGAGAGTAATATTTGATAAGAGGGTGACATGTGCCGCCTGCCTCCGTCTGTAGCGGCTCTGGCTGTTTAATGTGGGAATGGAAACAGATATCCTCAGCGTGACAGCTCGCTCTCGCTTTAAAAGGAGGAAAAAAACAACATTTCAGCTGTCATCTCTCAATTAAAGCCCTCTCTGCCAAAACTTAAACAAGAGCGCTGGCATCCCAGCCTGCGAGTTTAAACTAGAGCGCTTTTGTTTTGTTTGATTGCTCTTGTGTCAACTTTGATTTGGAAAAGATCTGAGATGACGTGACACAACAGGGAGAGAGAAAAGAGAGAGAGAAGATAATGAAAAGAGGATATAGAGAAAGAGGGATGGAGGACCGAGAAAATACTAAAACGTGAGATGTTATTGAATGAGAGCAAAACGAATTTGAAAATGAACCTAGCGAAGTGTAATGACCTTGATGGAAGTGAACAGAAGATCATTTAAATAAAGTGAAGCGAACTAAACACATCTTAAAAAAGTAAACTGACAAGAAGTAAACAAAACAGAGCTGAACTCAAGTGAAATAAAAGTGATCTTCGCCGAACTAAAAAACAAATACACAAGTGACGTGAACAGACCTGAACTGATCCAAACTCAACTAAAGAAAGACTGAACTTGAGAAGACGTGTGTGATCACAATCGACCTGACCATATCAGAACGATTCGCTCTTCAAAAATGACCTTTGTTACAAGCTCAACCCTCCATCACCGTGGTCACAGAGAACATTCCTTCCTTCTACGACTGCACGAGTTCTCCTTCATTCTGATGGTGGAGCGAGAAGGGAAAAGCAGGCAGAAGATAAATAAACAGCAGCAGCAGGGCAGGCATTCATAAAACACAGCGAAGCATCAACACATTGAGTCCAGCTGCCTGCACGCAGAGGGAAAACAAATACGAATAGAACTGAAATGAAATGAAAAAGGCCGAGGAACTGCACTGGACTGCTCTTCAATCAGCTCACCATTAGTCAATCTTAAATCAATTAAAGCTTGAACTTGTTAACATGTGACATCTGGAGCGCCGAAATGACTTCCTACACGAGCGGCCAGACGGACCTCTGATTTCCCTATATTTCAAAGGGCTTGCGGGTTTGGTTGGCACTCGGTCGGTCTGTTTGAAGACAGTGTGTGTTTGTGGGGAACGAATAAATGTTGTTTACTTTTTGCTTACTACATTAAAGTATGACTGTAAGGGACGAAAGTCGTGTCGAATGACTAGAATATCGTAGTAACATGGACCACATCATATCTACACGCTTAGAGGCTGTGTCCACCGAGGCGCATTTACGCGGTTGAAAACGCCCGCTGCAGGCGCAGCGTTCTGCCCAAAGTTGAGCATTTTTCAACTCTGGGCGTCAGGTCGAACGGCAGCGCTGATCGCAGGAAAAATGCATAACACCAGCGCTGAGCACGGGGAAAAAAACGTCAACTGATGGCGCGGCGTTTCCGATGAAAGCAATTGAAAAACCAGGCCGGCCGCAGGCGTAAACGCCTCGGTGGACACAGCCCCTTACACCGTGGCAGGTTGAGTTTCAGAAAATGTAAAAATCTATTCTTGTTGAAAATGACATTTCTTTGTCTGGTGTAACAGGTAACCGATGACATTATACAAACAAATTCTCAATTAACATTTATCATAAAGCATTATGGGAAAATGGCAGACAGAGATGAGACACAAAAGCATTTTGAAAGAGAGATTGAAGGATAGGTCATCATCATCAAGTTGTATGATTCATTTAACATTTTGATACGGGTCAAGTTCTTGTGGTTTCACTTCCTTCTAAACTTGTGATCATACGCACCGATGACGAGCCAATGAGAAACACGAGGCTTCATGATATCAAGCTCCAATCAGAATGAATGAGGTTTTGAAAGAGCCACAGACACAGATGATGTAGCGATGAGAAACATCAACATAATATGACAAAGCGCCACATTACATGACTTTTCATGACCATACACATTTTTCACGACTTTAGGAAGTCAAATGAAGTGTTTAAAGCAAGGTTACGGGTTCAGCGGTCTATCAAAAGCATCTGTGGCAAAAATATTGATTTCCACGGAAAATAATTTTGACTTGTGGAATGTTCAAATAAACGCAGCACTTACAACGAAAGTACATCAACGCTAAAATGCGCACTTATAATACACACAAGATGTAAAGATTATGTCCGCTGGGACGAGTTTAGTTAGACAGAGCGGCTTACCGACCTTGTCCGTGTAAAGTTATATCCAATCTTTCCACTGTTGTGCATTATGACAAGGATCCCAAAAAGGAATGTGGCATAACTATTTGTAGGAGCACAATTTTATACGTACAGTATTTGCATTGCACCTGGAACACTGAACCTCCCCAACGGTGAGTTTGAGAAGAGACAGCAGGGAGAGGGAAAAAAAAGCCAAGCTTGATCTTTAAATGCTTCACATTTTCTGTGTCAATCTATTTCTAGGGAAGGGCGGAAGAGAGGGGCGAGATGAAGAAAGACAGAGGCAGATTAAAAACAAGGGAAAGGACAAAAGAGGACAAAGAGATAGATGCGGGAAAGCAGGAAGAGAGAGAGAGAGAGAGAGAGAGAGAGAAAGAAAAGAAGGAGGGGGTATACCAGGAGAGCCCCTCAGTACTGCCGATGGCCTCTACGGCCTGCTCTTGGTTCCCAGAGCCATCATTTAGATTTGTATTTGAGACATTCCACAATAAAGATGTCAAATAGAAAGCAAGTCTATCGCCTCGAGGGAAACAGCCTGGAGTCACTCCAATGAGACCCACAGCCAACATAACCAATACAAATACGGAAAGAGAGAGAGAGAGAGAGAGAGGGAGCAAAGATGGAAGGGCGGGGAGAGAGAGAATTGAGATGTGATGTTAAAATGACAAGAAAGAAAAATGAAGCTCAGCATCTTCAAACACGTATTTGCTTTGGATGCAAAGGGAAGAGAAGAGAGCAGCTCCCGTTCCTCATATAACTGCTAAGAAACATGATGTCCTAGACGGTCACCGTGACATCACAGAGCCACCACGCATCACTCTGATAAGTCTGTTTTAACCAAAGACACATCTGCACTCACTTACAGGGGCAAAGCAGACAGCCTCTGTGAAGCGCTGCTACAAAAAAACACTTTTTGACGAATTCCTGAATCCCCACAGCAATCCAGAAAAACCATGAGACCCGGTCTTAACTCCCGGGTCGTGGAATTTCATCTTTGAACTATTTCAATAAATATGTGATGGCAAGTTATTCATTTTCTCTCAGCCTTTTCTTTCCCAACTTCCATTTTCGTCCGCTAACATAAACATCTGACCTGACTGGCGAATTCTGGGAAGTGGATGCGATTGCGCCACTGGTGACATTTGGGTGACATTTTGAAGAGACGAAAATAATCGCGAGGTTCCTGTTGGCGTGCTCCTGTCAGAACGAGCTGGAACGCTGGCGCTAGACGCGGCTCGGCTGGCCTTTCCGAGGCGCTGCGCGGAAGGGGCCGGAAGATCGGCGGAGCAGATTTGTTTACGTTTGCGGAGGGGGTCACGGGTGAGGTCGCCGGCCGGGCAAAGAGATGACGAGAGAAAGTCTGTGTGAGAACTTGTGTGTGGAAATGCATTTTCTAGGGTTTTACCGAGACAGTTGTGCCCGTCGTCTGCGAGCATGAAGCCGTCGTAGCACGTGCACCTGTAGTTCCCGGGGATGTTGATGCAGTCGTGCACGCAGCCGCCGTTGTAGTCGTTATCACACTCGTCCATGTCTGAAAGAGACATGCACACACATTTAGAAATCAAATACAAAATCAACTACGGCAATAGATGTTTATATTTTTGTGGACATGAATGACGTCTGCCAATGCAGAAGAGTGTTTTAGCACTTTGCTCTGTGGTTGCTAGGGCTTTCTGGTCGGTTGCTAGGTGGATGCTTATTGACCCATGATATGGCCCCTGATGTGGGCCTGATTTACATCATGTTAAAATGACTAAACAGAGGATAAATGAGGTTTAAAAACCGTTGACATATGTAACAAGGCTTCATCCCCTTAGAGTTTTTACAGCAGTTAGACATCAGTGGGGACAGAAAAATAAACACAATATTTCTCACTCTTTCACTCACACACATGAAAATATCAAAACCAGATAGACAGAAAGTATCTTCCTCCAACCACACCATATAAACAGGTGTCTGTTTTATGTTCAGTACAACCTGAAAAAGAGAAGGAAAGAGAGCGAGAGAGATACCTGGACTGTGCTCTTGGACAGATATGAACTAAAAATAACCGCATTTCGCATTACTTACAAAATTTAAAAAAAACCCACAAACCACATTGTGAAACTCCAGCTACAAGAATAGAGCATTCAAGAATGCTTGTTTTTCGTTTTATTCATAAACAAAACTTTCAAGTCAATCTTCCAAAAATCCATTGAAAATTTCAAACATAAAGTGAGACACACTTCAAATAACACATATGGGCGTGAATACTTCACCTCTGTTTTAGTCATTTATCTGTTTGTTTTTCACTATCAAAGTGAACAGCAGTGTCAGCTTTGGCCTATTTTGAGGAAATGACTGTTGGATTACACAAACAAAACAGCCAACTCATAACTAAAACATCTATAAACACTCAGCCGGCAAACAAGAACAGTTTACAACCTTTTTATCCAATGTAGGGATGTAAAAAGTTATGGTATGTTAATACTAACCTGATACTAACATTTAAAAAGTAACAATACTACAGACTTTTAACATTTATTTAGGCATTTAGCAGACGCTTTTATCTAAAGGATAGGAGCGGAGAAAACAACAAAGCAACAATAATTCATTTCGCATCAGGATTTATATATTATATCTAATAATTATGTGTGTGAAAACAAATGATTTAACTAGTTATATGTTGTGCATATTTTCCTTTGGATTTTATTCCAATTTTTGAAATAATATTTTGAAATTTGAGGCACTGATTACTTAACTCGTATCTAAAAAAAACATGTCATTGTTTAATTGATTCTTTTTATTATATTTAGCTTTATAATTAAATGAGTCTATGGTATTTTGTGAAATGTCACTGATATTACAACTACAGGCAGTTTGATATCGTAACAACCCTAGTCGAGCGTACATGCTCTAAAGAGCACAGCTATAATAACGAAAACGAATAAGACGGATGGAGAAAAACCCCTGAAGGTAAATGAGAATGAGATGAGAATCGACAGTGATGTTGCCAGCTGCAACTCACAGTAAAATCCACTTTATCAGTGACATTACACAGACAAAACATCCAACCGGCAAAAGAAGATGGTGAGTAAAGACGTGTGTGTTGTTGAGGTGAGCCAGGCTAACAGCGTGTGTATGGGGTGCCAGAGCAGGTGCGAGGGGGCCGGGGTTGTGTGGATGGCGAGCTGACAAACGTCCCGGTCCCGGAGCTGTTGTTGACATCAGCCAGCAGTGAGCCGACAGTGTCGGCCTGCCACTCGCCGTCGACACGTGCACATCTCTAATGGAAGGAGAAGTGTTTACGTTCAGATTAGGCACCTCCGCTATCACCTCAGCAGGGGTAGAGCCGGCGGGGGGCGACACCTCAACGGCCCTAAAATCCAACACTAATCCTAACTGCTGGAAAACACGCCATGGGGAGAGGGGGATAGAAGGGGTTCAGAAAAGAGCCCTTGCCAAACAGATTTTCCTCAACTTGGGAAGTGAGAGACAAACTCTGACACCTTGCTAATGTGCGTTTCTGTAAGGTTTCTCGCTCCTACAGTTCACATAATGTCAGACCCGGTTTTTGTGAGCCGTGGTAGAGGTGCGGGTGAGAAAAAACAACGATTAGATGAATGACTGGCAAATCTTATTTTGTTTTCTCTTTTATCCTCCCAGATCTGATCATCTCTAAAACTGACCACAATAAGTTAAGGACTTTTGACTTAGGACGGTAAGCAACCACCCAGAACACTGTAGCATCATAACATCAGGTTTTGCACATGTTCTTCGAAACACACGGGTGTGCGGTCACTTGCGATCAAACAGACGCGACTGGCTGGCGTCCAGGCCACGAAATATCACTTCCCCAGAGATGCTCCACTCTTGTGTTACATGTGGTCCTGTCATTGTAATTGCATTTTTGTTGTAAGAAACAGGGCCAGTGTGTGCTGTCGTGGGCCATGTGTGTGTCTCTAATAAGCATTAGTACCATTAATGATGTATGATGGACCAGCTTCCTCGGTTGAGTGTGTGGACAGTACATGGAGTGATTTCTCCGCATCTATAGTGTACGTGTGTGTCTGTGTGGCGGCACTCTGACGTGTCCCGTGAGGGGAGGGTCAGTGATGAAGGGTGGCCACACTTAGCCAGCCAATGGGAACATCGGCAGCCCTGTGACGAGTCGGCAGACGCCAGGCAGACAATGGCCTAGTAATGCGCCGACACCTCTATCTCTCACTCCATTTATCTGTCTCCTCCTCGCTGACCCCTCCCACCCCCGCCCACAACCTTTTCTAGCGTTTTACATTCACACAAACGCTATCGGCAACACAATTACACCATGATCCCACTTACAAGACTAGGGCACTTCAACTGTCTGACCTGTTTCACTGACAGATGAGAAAGGAACGAACAGGATTCGGAAAGGAAGACTAATGCTGAGTCATATTTACGGGATTTGTTTAATCTCTTTCTCCGCCCCTGCAAACAGACACAGGAGTGAATCCATCACTCATCATGAATCATGAAGGGGTCCCGTTTGGGCTCCGCCCCCTGATGAATCTCATTAATGAATCGGTTTACATGATCAATAAATGATGACTTGAAAAGCGAAGACTTTATTAAGAGCTCATAAAGAAGACATATTTCTCAGACTTATCTCCGAAGAGAAACCTGAGAATGTACGCAGAGCATCCTCCGGCTCTGTGTTTATTCCCGTTGCTGTCTTGGAGAAACAACAAATCAACACTATAAATCACCTTCTCGCATTAAACACGCTAGACGGACGGCTGAAAAGCACGAGTTTAGCAAGTGCTTTCTTAATTTCCTTCAAAGGCAAACGCGCAGGGCTTTAATTAGAGGGTGGATGGGGTGGTATACAGGGGTGTTAATGGGCTTCTCACTTCAGACAAAACAGCCCCCCCATCCTTCCCACAACACATTTCACTATGGACGGAATGTCCGCTCAGACAAGAGAGAGAGAGGCAGCGTGAGGACTATAATAGTGGAGACGTACACACGCACGCATAGTTAACATAGTAAGACCAACACACCAAAGTCTAACCCCTTCGGATTCGGCGCAACTGACAGCCTCATTGCCCTCGAAGCGTAGACTGTGGTTTGAAGGTGGGAGTAAAAAGCTTCTGTTAAGTCCAGAACATTCCCCGTGTTTCCTTAGAGAAAATAAAAGATGTTGTTCTAGCCCACGCCGTCTGGCCTCGGAGTTTCGAGCGTTAGCTGAGGAGCAGTCTGGTGCGATGCCATTTCAAATCCACCTAATTCATTAATGGCGTTGAGGAACGGGGTTCAGGTTTCATAATAGGTAGAGAGCACATTTCCTCTCACCCTGAAACACAAGCTCAACACATGTGGGTAAAACAGCAAGACGGAGGGGCAAAAAGAACAGAAGAACACAGAGTACAATAACAGGAAATCCTCTAACGGCATCACGCTCGGCCCACCTTTCTAACTAATGTACGCCCGTGTGCCTCGTGCCCTCAAACGCACCAGCTGTAAGTCTGACGGCCGACATAATGAGAAATGTGTGGATGTATGCTGGATGAATTCGAGAACGTGTCTGTTCGAACACAAATTCCTCCTGGGTTAACGCAACCTGGGCCCATAAAACAAACTCCCATCTTGGTAACTAAAGGCTTTTGGAAAAGCACCATTCCTAAGAAACTTTCTTTCTTCCTAGTGCATCTGGAATATTTTTAACTTTAAATCTTGAAATGTAAAGTTATGATGGAAAAGGAATTATACATATTTGAGACTGATCATATAAACACTTTCATTTGAAAAAGGTCAAATATTCTTGCTTCCAGTAAAGCGCACAGGATGTTCTTTGGTACATTCACAAATCAAACTGGTGGAGTCCATGCCAGCTCGAGCGCATGCGGCCATTAGAGCAAACAGGGGACGACCCAAATACTGAGAAACGCTAATATCCACTAACATTACTGGGGAAGAAATGCAGTGCATCGTCATGTTTGAAGCATGCACAATAGATGCGTGCGTCCGTGTGGAGCAGTGCCATAATGTGAATGTGTATTTGTGAAAAGGCGATGGACTGTGTGCGTGTTGGCTCCAGCTGTGCTGTGCTCTCAGGCAGAACGGTAGAGAGAGGTGTAAAGACGAGAGCAGGTTTTACCCTCCAAGCACCTCTCACCTTCGCACTGCACTTCCTCCTCACTAATTAAGACCCTCAGCAGGAGCCGATGAACATCTGGATGACCTGCCCGGAGTTTGGACTGTGATTTTAAATGTCCTCACAAACAGTTTTGCTTTATATTTGCTAAACCCTCAGCTAGGTTTGTCTAAGGGTTGTGGTAGGGGTTGGATATTTCCTAATGTAGTGAAATGAAACCCTGTGCTCGCGCGAGACAGTGGATAATGGGGGGCGGAGAAAGATCCGGCTGACCCACCTTCACAGTGCTTGCCATCTCCTTTGTAACCAGTCTTGCAGATGCACTTGAAGGATTTTGGAGTATTTTGGCACAGAGCGTCGATGTGACAGTCGTCAGTGGCTTCAGAGCATTCGTCTGCATCTGCGGGATAAACGCATGGAATTAGATTTATAGCTAAATGCTTGTACACATGTAGAAAGACGGCCCACAGGAAAGAAAAACTGAAATAAAAAATTGCTATTGTTTCTTCTAGACAGCAATAGGGTTAAATCCATAAATCCAACTTTCTGAGAAGTATCCTGCATAGTTTCTAATCACGTTTTTTGAAAGACCAGATTATTCTGTCTATTTCTATTAGGAGAAATGTCAAAAAAACGAATGCTTCCTAAAACCTCAAAATAGCAGGAAGATGCCAGTTAAATGTTTTTTTTTCTCTTAGAAAGCGTTTGTCAATCTCTCTTGAAACTTAAATTAGGGCGTTTAAGAGTTGCAGAAGCATCTGAATCTATTTGTCAGAGCAAACATTAATCTCTAACTGGACTAGACAAAACTCAAGCCTTAATGACAAATCTATTTCTTCTAACAGAGGAATACGGGTGTGGCAGAGGTTGCTTTTTGTTGCTGGTCGGGGACCAGTTTGATGCTTTGTATGAGGGTCTTATCACTTATTATTGGCTTGAAAAGATGCTGATTTTAGAACAGAATACAAAACAAAAAGGCCAGTTCTAGTGGGTACATGAGCAGAAATACTTTTAAATGTAAGAAATATATGGATTGCTTCACCCAAAAAGCCCAGCAATAAAAAAACACATGTCCAAAATAAGACTCATTCAGACTCAGGTACAGAACTTCAGATGTGAAGGCAAAGTAATAAAATAATTAATCAATTAATCAATCAATCAATTAATTCTGTATGATCATTTGTATACTCAGATCTATTAGAATATTAAACTTAATACACAAGTATGGCACAAAAGTAGCTCCGCACCATGTGCGCAACGCGGTGCGCTCCTGTGATCAAACCCTAAACACCCCAAATCGTTCAAACTCATAACATATAAACGCAATAAGGGAAAATAAAGTAAATATTTGCATGCGTATTTCGTGATTTTATGCATAATAAAATAATTTTCATTTAAAAATACTCAAAACCCCGAACGCGCAATAGCCAAAAACTTCAATGAACTTATAATTTGGAAACAAGTAAGAAATATGCAGGGCTCTTTGATTTTCACGGGTGTGTTCATGTAAAACACGTATCAAATCTTAAAGCAAGGTTAAAAGAACCGACACTGTTTTGTAGGTTTCATTATTGACTTTTTCCAAGCATTCATTATGGAGAGACACAATACGTATCGATGAGCGCGGAGGAGTGAGAGGTCGATAAGCCCCCAAAATCGACCCCGTCATACACCCCATGGGAGCCAAATTCTCTTATTAGGGAACATCAGGCGGCGTAATGCTTTGCTTTAAATCAGATTTGCGCCCTAGAGAGATATTCAACATGCTATTTCCAGTTATGTCAATAATATAAGCCCACGATTTTTACCAAAGTGTGACCAAGAATGCAGAAATAAGCCCTTTCAGGTAACCACCGGCTAAATACAATCACAAGTAAATATGCTTTATAATACTGATTATTGAAATGGGCATTAGCAACAGAAAATATTTTCAATTCAGTAATACTTATCAGTGATTTAAAGTTTCATCTGAAAATGATGCGTAAGATGAGAAAAAAGGCTTACCTGCGACTCCAACATTTCCCATGACATCTAAAGTATTTATGAGGAGGAAAAGCAAACAGACGTCCCAGGAAAAGCAGACAGGGCCCATGGTTCTAGGCTGTGAGTGAATGGAGTTCTCCAGTTGTGCGCTTCTGTGATAAGAGGAGCGTTTCTCCTGCTGCTGCCAGAGAGAGCATGAGAGCTCGATGCCTCGCGACGCCCGCTGATTGGTTTGCACACATTTGAGGAGGAGATGGGAGAGAGAGAGAGAGAGAGAGAGAGAGAGAGAGAGAGAGAGAGAGAGAGAGAGTTGCTCCCTGCATTGATTTAAGTGCACAGGCAAGACCCGGAAAATTAAATAAAATAAACGATTTGTTACTGGTTTTAATAGACCCCTTTAAATATTTAAATATTTTCCTAAAAGTAGAGATTTACGCCTTTACAAGTATCCCGTGTTCTTTGTCCAAATTGCGCTATTTCGTGAACTCCTTTCAAGGTTTAATGAATTGGTTTTATTTATTATAGCTATTTATCGGTGATATCACCAGGATTTGCAGATAATTATGTAAGGAATAATTGACGACGGGCCGTTCAATTATCGAAAGTTAATGCACACCCCGAGGTGGTAATGCGGCCACGACGCGAAGCGGAGTGGCCGTTACACCTCGGGTGTGCATTAACTTTCGATAATTGAACGGACCGGAGTCAATTATTCCGCTTATACCACGGTCACAACACCACAAGACGTTGTTCTGATACCACAAGACGTTGTTACGATGTTTTATCTCAAGACATTTGTATGGTATTTGTCCCGGAATGCACTTGCTGGTAGGACTAATTTCTTACGCATCTCATCTGAAGGCGTTGCTTGAGTCTGCATGCAGTTTTCCGAGATTGAGAGGAAGACAGACAGTGCACATGCACACGCGTTTGCTTCACTGAGAGTGAAAAGACAAGTATTTACAGTATATTTGATTTGTTTTCGTCGTATTTAACACCCCTGTCGTATAAGAAGAGTATTAAGAGAAAAAAGTGACATGGAGGTTTCTGCGTCAGCTGCGGTTCTCGCAGTGGCATAGAAAGCTTCCTGCTGAGTGTTTTAAGTCCCGTTTACCCATTCCACAGACGAATTTAACATGTTGTTGTTGTTGTTATTTTTGTGCTTCGTGTTTTATCTTTAACCCGCTGATTGTGTCATGTAGTTTGCCGTTACCTTTGATACATGCTTTAGTTTTTCGTCTGAACAGTCCTGTACAGTGCTCTCGCCATTGTTGTTCAAATGTTCATGCTGTCCATAAATATTAATAGTTATTTCTTCTCAGACAATGGAATTTGCCTGTCACTGTGTCTGTTGTTAAATACATATTCACTGGTGGACAGTAGGCTAAACTTGGCGAAGTGATATGGAACTGTAATGCGGTCAGCAGACCTGGAACACCTTCATAGGTGTGCGTTTAACTGAAAAATAATGCACACCCGTCGAACATTCGTCAGCCAATCAGAATGAAGCATTCAACAGCCCCGTGGTATAAAATTATATAATCATGTAAAATATATATAATGTAAAGATTTTAGGTTTCCGATGTCAGGCCCAGAATTTCACAACTTACTAAAGAAATTTCGCTTTCTCTTTGGAAATATTTACTCGCCGTAATATTGAGCAAGATAGTTGCCGCTATAAAAAAAAATACATTTCTCCAAAGTTTGGGAAAAAATAACAAATCAGAGATGTTACAATGGCCTCTGCTGGTCAAATAGGAGTACTACGTGTTTTGTGGTACGACTCGAGTCGAGGGCATCATAACCGATCACAACTAGGACACAAGCAAACTAAGTGATCACGGATATACTGTTGAAACTGTTCTTCATTAATAAATAAAAACATGTAGTAGTGGGAGGGCACAGGTCTGATGCCACAGATTTATGTGCATTTACCTTACATAATTTATTGCTTCTTCTTGTTCTCTGGACATTATTTCGAGATTATGTTTTATGCTGTCAAAATACACGTAATTTACTATTTTCAATTTTGGATCGGGCGTTGACAACTTGATGTTTAATAAACATATAAACACTGAAAAAAAATATATCTTTAATAAGGAAACACTTGTCTACAAATTCAAAACACTCGAAATGCACTACTAATAATGATAATCTCGAACAAATTAGATAAATTAGATAAATAGCGGACACAAATCTACACAGTACAGTACGTCAATGTAAACATTGTGTAGTTATAGATTAGCCTGCTAATTCCTGACACAAAATAATAAATAAACTACTAAATAATAATAAATATTATTATAATATTATATTATAATAAATAATAAACAAACTAAAAGCCTAAATTGTCATTAGGTCCTTAATATAACTTCACCTTTATTTGGGGCAATGCATAGTTTTCAGCTTTCATATTTGCCCATATAGTAGTGTAAGTAAATCGCGGCTCAGTAGGGTCTGACATGCAGCGCGTGCAGAGAGCGAGCGCGAGGTGAGGAAGCACAGCAGCGCACTATTTTTATTAAAAAACATAGTTATCAACGTTATATTGAAATACCAAAGTAATCATATAATAAAAATGCATATAAATAAATATATAAATCAATAAAAAACAGCAGCACGCACACAGGGTACCCCTGGCCAATCACCGCAAAGCGGAACGTGTCATGGCGTCCTCCTTGAAGGGGGTTGGGCTCACTGCTTCTTAATATATTGCGATATTTTATATTCCTACGGTCAGCCGGGTGTCTCGAACGCATTTTGAGGACATCGTTGCACGGGACAATGGGGACGGTGCACGCAAGGGTAACGTTGATTGTTTTCTTTAAAGATTCAGCGTAAAATTGGCTTGGTTTGTCTGTGACCTCTTGTGTTCAGAATGCTGGATCAATGCTTTTTTTTACTGTATGACGTAAACACGTTAAATGCCCAATGCACAGCTGTGGTTTGTATATGACTGTACACAATGTGCGATAAATGGATTTCGTCGTGTTTTTGTAGAGTATGGATTCGTTCCCCATGTCTGGGCGGGACCTGGGCGTTCACCCAGATGATGTAGACGTGATGGAGGCGGGGCAAGAAGCTAAGCAGGAGATTTTAGAAAATAAAGATGTAAGTTGCGTTAAAAGTTAAACAACAAAAAGTATTGTTGTATACATTAAAGTACCATGTGATTTCTTGCCATCGCTGTACTGTACTGTACTATATTGTAAAAGTAACTGGCACGTGTTCTGTGTTTTGGTCTTATCCAGGTTGTTGTTCAACATGTCAACATTTCAGGACTAGGCAGAACTAAAGAGGATTACTTGGGCTATGAGATCTCGGATGTGTTCACGGCCAGGAATCTGGTGGAAGTAAGTTATCAGTCCAGTTCAGTGTGTTTTATTAGGATTGGTTGAGTTGTTTTGAGGGCCGGTAACATCCCCAGTGTTTCTGCAGGTGATGAGGAAATCCCATGAGGCCAGACAGAAATTACTCCATCTTGGCATATTCAAGGATGTGGAGGTGGTGATCGACATCTCAGAAGGTACAGCATCCATAATGTACTGATGTCCAATGTATGCTTAATTCAGTACAAATGATTCCGGAATGAGCTGCTGCATTTCTCTCAAAACAATTTACACTCAATTGCTCTGTTTAAAACATTTGAGATTTCTCATTACATTTCTGTCAGGTTGGGGTTAAGATGAAACAACATGCTATTTGCAACATCTTTCTGTTCTATTATACTATCGTTTTGATCTCCTCAGGAGCAGACGCGCTGCCAAATGGACTTGATGTTACATTTGATGTGACCGAGCTTAAGCGACTTACCGGAAGCTACAACACTATGGTCGGAAACAATGAAGGCAGTATGGTGAGAGCCGCTCGTATAACAAAGATTGTCATGATTTGTATCATCATTTGCATCATCTCTGCATTTGTGTGTTTATTTATACATACTGTAGGTACTTGGTATTAAGCTTCCAAACATGTGTGGCCGAGGAGAGAGACTCACCTTTCAGTTCTCTTACGGGACTAAGGAAACATCCTATGGCCTGTCTTTCTTTAAACCACAGCCAGGATATTATGAGCGCAAGTATGATTTCTGTAATTCTGCTGAAAAGCAACCACACTTCGGTTAGATCTATATCACTGAATTCTTTATCTTTTGTAGCTTCACGTTGAACTTGTACAAAGTCACGGGCCAGTTTCCGTGGAGCTCACTGAGAGAAACGGACAGGGGGGTTTCTACAGAATTAAATGTAAGAGAATGACAGTAGCTACTGAGATTTTACTCCGTATACTAAGGTTGGATGCATGTGTCTTTCAGTTTCCTCTGTGGATGACGGACCACACTTTAAAATGGGAAGGCGTTTGGCGTGAACTCGGGTGTTTGGCCCGCAGTGCATCATTTGCCGTGAGGGAAGAGAGCGGCCACACTCTTAAATCTGCCCTTTCTGTAAGCGGTTACCTTTAACCCCAGACACCTGCACCAGTGTTTATGTTCTTAAGCTTTAAATGATCAAATATCCTCTTCTCGTCTCTTACTAGCACACAATGGCAATAGACACCAGGAATTCTGCCATCCTGCCCCGAAGAGGCGCCTTACTGCGGATCAGCCAGGTGTGTGGGTTCAGTCACAAGCCCAGAACACATCAGCAGTGGTTTTTATCATTCACCGCTAGTCTGCCTAAAACCTCCGTCATTGACTGAAGGTGTCGGGAAGGGTTTTAGCCGTACTGTTACGCTGCGCAGTAGTTTGTGTTCACCGTGTTCGCTCTGTCGCTTCAGGAGCTGGCAGGATACACGGGTGGCGATGCCAGCTTTCTCAAGGAGGACTTTGAAGTGCAGTTGAACAAACCTTTTATCTGGGGTTCTGTGAGTAGCCTTGTTGACATCTAGCGTATTTAAAATTATACCGCACTTGCTGTAAAGTCACTTTTTGTGGGACGTTTGGGCATTAATCAGAAGTGAAGTTTGTATTTTGATGGGTTTTCTCCTCCTCTAGGTATTATCTGCTTCTTTGTGGGGAGGGATGCTCTTTCCTATTGGGGGTCAACCTACATCCATTGCAGACAGGTTTGTTCGTTTTCTTTTTTGTTGGATTTTAGGTTTATGTTCCATTGCACAAACTATCCTGCGTGTTTATTTCTGGCAGGTTCTACCTGGGTGGCCCAACTAGTGTTCGAGGTTTTGGCATGTACAGTATAGGCCCCCAGAGTGAAGGTAATTCTCTAAATATTGTTTTTAAACGCGCAGAAAACAACCTTTTCCGTAAGAATCTAATTTTGGCTTTTTATTTTATTCATTTATTTTAATGTATATTCTGTTTGTGATTTGACCCTTCCTGTGTGATTTTAAACCGATCAGGTGATTTTCTGGGTGGCGAAGCGTATTGGGCTGGTGGGCTACACCTGTACACACATCTCCCCTTCCGCTCGACCCGGGGTGGCCTAGCTGACCTCTTTAGAACCCACTTCTTCCTTAATGCTGGAAACCTTTGCAACCTCAACTATGGTCAGTATTTTGTCTTGTAAATCCCCTGTAAGGCTTAACATACAAAGTTTTGAATCATTTCCCTGATTCTGTTATTTAATATGTGCTAACGCATTTGTCCACACGGGGATGCTATTGTTTCATTGTAAGAAGACGTGTATCGTTTATCTTCTCCTTGTGCTTCAATTTTCAAGGATCCAAGCTCTCCTTTAATCTTAAACCTTTGCATTGTTAGCCTCTATTAATCTTAGTCTATGTTTTGTAGGCGAGGGACCACGTGCACATCTACAGAAGCTAGCAGAATGTATCCGGTGGTCTTACGGGGCAGGAATAATTCTACGACTGGGGAACATTGCTAGGCTTGAACTAAATTACTGCATTCCCATGGGAGTTCAAAGTGGAGATAGGTATACAAAGATGAAATAACTCTATTTTGTTAGTAATAAATTATTTTAGAACTTACTGTGACTTGTTTGTCTTGTAGGATATGTGATGGTGTGCAGTTCGGTGCAGGCATTCGTTTCCTCTGATCACCTCTGATGCAGGGAATTGTGGGATAGCTTTTTTGTAATATTTCTGAGTGTTGAACACAGGTAATAGTAATTCCTGCATGCGCACTCTGAGAAATCGCTTTTTTACATGGAAGGCAAAAGGTTGAATGAGGTTTCTTTATTATTGATTTTTGCTGCATACCTCTCAACCTTGATGTGTTCAGAGTACACAGACGGCCAGTTTGCATCAGATGCTGATACAGCTGTTTGCCGTATGGGAAACTTTAAAACTATTAAAATGTAGGTACTATATCATACGCATACCGACCCCTTCAATGTTGTTTATCAATGCTGAGAGATGTACAATAAATGCTGTGCTAAGAAAAACAGCATGTTCTTAGTCCAGACAGTATTTTTGGATGTAATATAATAATCCTTTTTAAATGAGAAAATGTAATGTTTAAATGAGTTTTGTCAACCCTGATGCCAAACCTGATACTGTAAGTGAATTGATTGTGACAGACCTGACTAAACCGTCCTTGAGTCAAAAGTTCCTTCATGCGTCCACCAGCAGTGCTCTTATTGTTATTGCCGTTTTTATTGTCCAGCTTTATTGTAATCAAAAAAATATTTTGCCTAATACATAAGATTTATGTATTTTGATTGCATATAGAATTTCCATCCATTTAGATTACATATTTTTTTATAACAAAGTAATAAAGTTAATCTGATACAAATTTGTAAGACATATGAAAATGAAACGAGTAAGAATAAGTTTTATGTAATAATATTAATAAATAAAACGTGTTTTAAATTTATAAGAAACATGATCACATATTCTTACATATTAAACCCAATTTAATTCATATGCATCACATTGAAGTAATTTTCATTAAGAAATCAAAATCAATTTGTATTAATTTATTCCTGAAGATAAAAAGTTAGACCACATGGTTTCACATTTTTTCACAAATTTATTAATAGTTAACAACTGTTAATAAAAAAATTATTCTTAAAGGGAGTAAATACTATGCAAATCAGTTGAATTTTACTTAAATATATTAGGTAGCAAAGTAAACTATATGGCTTGGTTCAGATCTAAATGTATACATTTCAAGAAACCACCATTATTGTGATCAGTGTTCGCTTTAGTTGGGCTCTTGACTCTTATATTTTAATGATAAGTTTTATTGTCTGTTGTGACAGTGTGTGAAAATACATTTGTTGAGGCAATGAAAACTAAGATCATTGGGATCAAGTGATTGGTGACTGTAATCATTGTGTCTATATGCAATCAAAATACATAAATCTTATGTATTAGGCCAAATATTTTTTTTGAGTGGTTCGTTTTGAGTTAGAGGGCATGAGTGGTCCTAAGGAAATATTTGTGTGACACTAATTTAAAAGAAATGTTTTAGACACTCTTATAACTTCTTCGTGAAAATAATTGAAATAAAAAAATATTAGTACTGTGGTGTATTTTTTTATGTTACTGCATGGTCATTTATTTTAAAAAAGGTGAAGATGCATCTTGGCATGCACAAATACCTTTCAAAATAAAGGAAATTTTACAATACATAGATGTAAATGAAACCTACAGGCCGTGCTAGAGACCCAGTATGAACATGTTAATATTGAAGGGATCATTCAAAGTACATGTTCATTATGTTTATGCCAGGACTGGTTTTGTATTGTAGTTTTTCTTCCTGTCAAAGTTCATCTGGTGGATCATTAACAGCCTGATATTTGACAGGGAAAAGTACACTGAAATGACCATTTGCAGGATCACTTTGAAGCCGAATAACTGGCCTTGAGTGGAATACCAACTGCACACCCGTTTTCACTCAGACAAAATTCATCACAGCTCTCTGATATCATTATGGATGGGGAAGTTGGTTCCGTAAGTATCAATTTGTGATTACTTTTCCTGTTGGATTTGTTTATTTGATAATTATCAACTAGAATAATTTAAAATAATTTTGTCTAAAACAAACTTGTTTTTTTAAACATTTAGACATAGTTTAGCTTTGCCAATTGTTTTATTATATAAATTAATTTCACACAAAAAATCATTTGGTCAAAATAAAATAACAAATTTTGCAAGTAATTTTATGAGAAAAAAAACCAAGTTCGGTACTTAAATGTTTTAACACGTTTTACGTTTTAACAAATGTGTTGTGTGCAAATTAATTTCACCAAATAGACTCTTATAAACCAGAACGCGCAACTACCAAAATAGTAGTCGGACTCGTGACGTACGGAATGGCGCCCGGGAGCGCGCACGCACTGAAACTAGCTACAACGTCAGCGTGCGTCGGTTCAGCGAATCTGGTTCATGTCGAACAGACCAAATACAGTCAACCGCAGGTGCGAGTACAGTGACAGCAGTCAGGACTTTAAACCTGATTTTTAACTGTGTGTATTGCGTTTCGCCATGTTGTGGACGGCGAACACGATCATGAGGAAATTCTCCACGAGCTCCGTGAGTATCTTCTGCATTTTGTCTTTAGCAATAGACAGAGCCACGAATGAATGAATGAATGCATGCGTGCAAATGTGCTATATCGAAGACACACTCATTAATACATTGTACGATATTTTAATTAACGTTGGTAGCCTGAAATAACATTAAACAAGGGTTTACCACGCACAACCTCGCATGCTGTCAGTGGATATTACACAGTGCCATGCTGCAGTGTTGAACGCGCGACGCGACACTTGTGTAAAAATCCTTTATATATCCATATGCACGTCTAATTACAACAGATAACGGATTTTATATGTTTAAACTGATTTTGACCAATGCATGCCACGTTGCTTTTGGTCGGATTACGTCCAAATCTTTGGCGAGTTGCGTCAGCAAGAGGGCGAGAATATGAGGGGCAGATCATATTACTAATGGGACTATTTTAACAGTACTACTGTAATAGATCCCTAACTATCCAACAACTTCAGATCACATGTGCACTGTATAGTAAAACATACTACAGAATTGTTTTTTGCTATGACAAGCCATAATAAACTTTCAAGTATTCTTTTTGTCTGAGAAATACTTGGGACGTTTATTTCTTCCTGTAACTACCTTTATATTTTGGCCCTATCGTGTTAGCACAGTTATTACATTGTAATTAGACGCGGGTCTATAGTATTTATAGTAATGCAGCAATGTGTGGTGGTGACCAACCGATTCGAATCTTTACGCAATGCGCATGCGCAGTTCTATCTCGTTTCTTTCCATGTAACCAATAAACGCTGAAAGACAATAATATTTAAATATACACAATCGTTTAAGAACTACAACACATAGGAAACCAAGAAGTAACTCAATATAATGTGTCATTTGTACCGCTTGAATTACAAAAAATGGTCCGTTATGTAGTATGAGCTGGGAAACTTTTCTTGATCTTATTGCAGGTGATAATTTACAATAAACATGAAATGAATAAAAAAAGTGTACAGACTCTAATACAGTAATCCGTGTAGTCTCTGACTCTGTATGCTTTTTGAAAGGGATAATGTACAGGCAGCCAGTTTTTATCGCAGAAAAAATAGACATAAAATGTGAATTTGAAATATTTTATTAGCTCATTTTTACCGAATGGAGACCTTCCGTGAGGAAAAGCTGTTTACTTTCGGTTTAAGGTCTGAAACGATGTTAAAATGTCACGAACAGGCAAAAAATATATATAATGTCATATATGTTATTAAAAGACATATTTATATTTGTCAAAAAAACCTGTCAAAATGATTTGCTGCATCCGGGTTACCGTGTTTTTTGAGAGGTCATTATCTGGGAATAACGAACCATTCTGGCCAATCAGAATCAAGTATTCCAATGAGCCGTGTAATAAGTAGTCATAGTGCATGGTGTTGAGAGAATATGTACTGTCTGTATATTAAACCGTAAATACATGAAACTGTATATTTACATTGATATATTTGGCACATACTTATCCAAAGCGACTTAAGGTCTAAAACCTTTTTTAGAGGTTTTTTACATTTTTTAGTCTAAAAATAATTTTCTCTTATTTCGTCTTTTTTTAATCATCTTTTTATAATCTTTCACACAGGCTTACTGCCAAAATAAACTGAAGCTGGCCCTGATTGGTCAGAGCCTGTTTGGACAGGAAGTATACACGAGCCTCCGCAAGCAGGGTCATAAAGTGGTTGGTGTGTTTACAGTTCCTGATAAGGATGGAAAGGCGGACCCCCTGGGTAAGTGTCAGATGGGTGGGGGTGGGAGACAACGGACCAGTGAAAGTTTTTGTTTCTGTGGGAGTGCCCTAGGGGGCTGGGAAACCACTTACAGTCACCATACTCTGTTTGACACTCATTGGTGAACAGATGGCTAAAGTGACACAGACACATTTCGGAAAATGAAAACGTCTTTGAATGCCTGTTATAACATTAGGGTCAGTATTATTATTGGTGTCGTGCATGGTGCATTTTATAAGGGCATGACCTCATTTTTTTGTGAAATGTACCCTACTGAGAGGAGCATTTGTGACACGTGAGATCTTTATCACGGTGTTTTCTCTCATTTATTCTCAAGTCTGACCCCAAATTCTTTCATCAGCTATTCAAGTGAAAGTTAGGCCAAGGTCAATAGCTCATATACCTGTAACATTGTTTTGATAAGTCCTTCTTTGAAGTATGAATATAACAGGTGTGATCTGGTTTTATATCCGCTAGCTTAGATAACTGGTTTCTTTCTGATCTCCAGCGGCGGTGGCAGAGAAGGACGGGACACCAGTGTTCAAGTTCCCACGCTGGCGGGTGAAGGGGGAGCCCATACCGGAGGTGGTGGAGGCGTACAAGTCTGTGGGTGCCGAGCTGAACGTCATGCCCTTCTGCTCTCAGTTCATCCCAATGAATGTGATTGACTACCCCAAACACGGCTCCATCATCTACCACCCGTCCCTCCTGCCCAGACATAGAGGAGCCTCCTCCATCAACTGGTGAGTCAGTTGACTATATAATATACCGTATATTATTACTATTAAAGATATATTAATTGATATACGTGTGTTGGTGTGTGTGTACAGGACACTCATCGAGGGCGATAAGAACGCAGGATTTAGTATCTTCTGGGCTGATGATGGTTTGGACACTGGTCCCATCCTCCTGCAGCGGGAATGTTCAGTAGATCCCAACGATACCGTGGATACCCTATACAACCGCTTCCTGTTTCCGGAGGGCATCAAGGCCATGGTAACCCTGCCAACAGTATTTTGTCCAATAATGCTTTGTGGCTAGAACGACGCCTTAGATTCATTCATAAGTGCACGAGTTTACATTTTGAAACGTGCGTGTGCTTGTGTTCCAACAGGTTGAAGCTGTACAGCTTATTGCAGACGGTAAAGCCCCCAAGATCCCTCAGACTGAGGAGGGAGCCAGTTATGAGGGCATCCAGAAGAAATCCAATGCCAAGGTGAGGTGCAAACTTGCACAAATCAACACGTTCTGTTGTTCCGTTAGAGACCAGCATGAAGTTCGGCCATGTTTGTTTTGGGAATGTGTTCATGTATATGAGTTTGTTCGTGAGGAGTAGAAGTCATTATCATTATCTTGTTCTCTTTCTTACTTAAAGGTCAATTTGGCCCAGTCGGCAGAGGCCATGCATAACTGGATCCGCGGTCATGATAAAGTTCCAGGTGCCTGGGTGACTATCGATGGAAAGGTGTGAATGTTTTTAAACACGCGTATACATGCTGATACATACGAGTAATGCACCCCTCACCCGACACATTGCATTGTGGATCTTGATTCGCGGGTCAATATTGTTTTAGCCCGTGAGGGACAGCTGCTGTTTTTCATACAGTGAAAGTGAATCTGCTTTCCTTTCATTCCCAATCATGAATGTCGTGTGCTGTGTTCTGTAGCCCGTGACGTTGTACACCTCATCAATGCTAAGCGTGTCAGTGCCAGCCGGTCAGCCAGTAGAAGTGGAGGGGGCGTCCCAGCCTGGACTCATCACCAAGTCAGGGCTCGTTCTTTTCGGCTCCGATGGAAAAGCGGTAAGTCTCTGGTTTTGACAGCCTGGATTGTCATAATGCATCGTCTCTGCGCTGCGAAGTCATAATAAAAACGAATACATGTGTATGTATGACCGTATAGCTCCAAGTAAAGAACCTGCAGTTTGAGGATGGAAAGATGATTCCTGCATCCAAATACTTCTCCTCAGAGGAGAGCGCCAGCTTGGAGCTCACAGACGAGGAGAAGAAGATGGCCGAGGAGATCAAGGTGTGTATATCACTTTTACATGATGATAAATATTCAATTTGGACAGTTTTGACCTTTGGCCGTTATTCATGGTTACTAGGCTATCTGGAAAGGCATTCTGAGCAACATTTCAAGTATCGAAGAAACAACAGATTTCTTTAAGTCGGGAGCTGCTTCTATGGATGTGGTCAGGTGGGTTTGACCCTAAGCTTTTACCTTGAATTTTTAGCGTTTGTTTGCCATACGTTTGGTTTGATTCAGGTTTGGTTCAGGTTAAGTTCAGTGTATTTGTTTGGTTCAGATTGGTGGAGGAGGTGAAGCAGAAATGTGGAGGCGTTCAGCTTCAGAACGAGGACGTCTACATGGCCAGCACCTTCCAGAGCTTCATCCAGATGTTCGTCCGACGCCTGCGCGGAGAGGACCAGGAGGAGGAACTCGTCATCGATTACGTAACGAAAGAAGTCAACAACATGACGTTGAAAATGCCCTACCAGTGTTTCATCAACGGCAGCTTTGAAGACGCAGAAGACGGAAAGACGTACAACACGGTCAACCCCACAGATGGCTCGGTGAGTTCAGTCATCTCAAACGTGTTCACACACACCTCTGGCATGTCTTATGTTTCTTCTCCGTCCTGTAGGTGATCTGTAAGGTGTCGTATGCTTCAGTGGCGGACGTGGACCGTGCGGTGAGCGCAGCAAAAGCAGCCTTCGTCAACGGCCCCTGGGGTAAAATGAACCCCCGTGACCGGGGCAGGCTGCTTTATCGGTAAGACCGTGCAGAAAGGCCAAACATATCCACAGAGCACATGGCAGCAAATTGATCTCTTTGAGTTAACTTGTTTGTGTGTAAACAGTCTGGCTGATCTGATGGAGGAGCATCAAGAAGAACTGGCCACGATCGAGGCCATCGACTCTGGTGCCGTTTACACGCTGGCTTTAAAAACACACGTCGGCATGTCCGTACAGACCTTCAGATACTTCGCCGGCTGGTGCGACAAGATCCAGGTGTGTGTGTTTACTATGCCGTCCTTCAGTTTTATCTGTGACTTCCTGTTATCAACGCATCATACCCTGTTCCCACAGGGCTCCACGATACCCATCAACCAAGCCAGACCCAACCGCAACCTCACCTTCACTAAGAAAGAACCTCTGGGGTGAGTGTTCTTGTGTGTGTAAACGTGACTAGGGTAAGTGTGTAATATGCGTCGTTTGGTTCTCAGAGTTTGCGCCATAGTGATCCCATGGAATTACCCACTGATGATGTTGGCGTGGAAGAGCGCAGCTTGTTTGGCAGCTGGAAACACGCTCGTCCTGAAACCCGCCCAGGTAACACAAACGCGCATGTATCATAGAACGCACTAAAAAACGGATGCAAATGTGACGTCTTTTCTTTTGATTTCCCAGGTGACTCCTCTAACGGCACTGAAATTTGCTGAATTGACGGTGAAAGCTGGAATTCCAAAAGGAGTCGTCAACATTGTACCAGGATCAGGTTAGACACAATAATGACACGCTTGGCATTTCAATGGTTTTGTTTTGTTTCCATATGTTGGATGTCAATAGGATCCAAAGTTGTCTGATTAGCAGCGTTGTTCAAAATATCGTCTTTTGTGTTCTGCAGAAGAAATTCAGGTTTAGAATGACGTGGGGAGCGTAAATGAGTCTTACTCCGGTTATGCTTAATAAGCTGATAACAAGTAAGGTCTTGTAAACGCGTAAAACGGTTTTCTTTTATTGGGGAAAGCTCATAAACGGCGTAAGCAAAACGCGCTCGGCAGAGGTGATTTTTTTGCCCATTACTCCGATTTCGCGCTGCATGTAAACGCCTTGACCGGTTTTCTCTCGGTTTTCTTGATGTGCCCATGTCTGACAGCGCAATAGTAAAAGTCCCCAATGGAAGTAACAGTAAAATAACGCACAAAAGTCCGCTCTGGAATCATGCAGTTGATGTAGAAATGTTCAAATGAAAAACTATTGTTGCATATGCAGGTAATGCGGACATGAGAAGAGATATAAAAATACAGCTTCTGACCGTTTTCCCGCTGCGCGTTTCATTACCAATCAGAATATAGATGGTGACGTCACTGCACGCGAGAAACCTGGCAAGTCTCAAACTTCCATGTAAAGGCGGTTTATTACTATGCATGTAAGCACAGGTTTCTTTCATAAGCTGATTTTTGACAGATATGCGTTTATTTTGTGCATGTAAACGCACTCAATGGTTCGTTCTCTGGTTATGATTGACACACTGGTCTTTCTCTCAGGTGGTCTGGTCGGACAGAGGATGTCCGATCACCCTGATATCCGTAAGCTCGGTTTTACCGGCTCGACTCCCATTGGCAAACAGATCATGAAGAGGTAAGTCCCATTTATGAAATTTCGCAATATTCTGTTCATTGAGATGTTCAAGAGCTTCTCTTGATGATGTCATTTCCTGTTGCAGCTGTGCTGTCAGTAACTTGAAGAAGGTCTCTCTGGAGCTGGGCGGTAAATCTCCCCTCATCATCTTCAGTGATTGTGACATGGATAAGGCCGTTAGAATGGTGAGAGAAGATTCAGATTTCAGCCTCCAAATGAGTCATTCAACCAACTGTGTGCCTTTCTGTGTGTGCCGCAGGGCATGAGTTCTGTTTACTTCAATAAGGGAGAGAACTGCATCGCTGCAGGCAGACTGTTTGTAGAAGAATCCATACATGACGAGTTCATCACTAGAGTGGTACGTTTTTTGATCCTCCCGTAGCATTTGTGTTGTGTCATTAGCGTTGACCGTAGATATTTGTGCTGTGCTCAGGTTGATGAAATCAAGAGGATGAAGATCGGAGATCCGTTGGATCGCTCCACGGATCACGGACCTCAGAACCACAAAGCCCATCTGGACAAGCTGGTGGAGTACTGCGAGATCGGTGTGAAGGAGGGGGCGACGCTCGTCTACGGTGGGAAACAGGTGGACAGACCAGGTGAGACTTCGAATCTAACCAGATACCTACCAGACACGATTAGCATTAAAATCCTGGAAATGTATTAATAACGATCTGGAGGTGACTTATGAACACACTTTTCCCAAATCTTTTACGGTTTGCTCATGTACGTCATTCGATTTGGGATTCGCATTTATCTGTGTTCACAGGCTTTTTTATGGAGCCCACGGTGTTTACGGAAGTTGAAGATCACATGTTCATCGCCAAAGAAGAATCATTTGGTCCTGTTATGGTGGTGTCTAAATTCAGGGATGGGTAAGTTGTCTTTCTGTGTTGGGATCAGGAGGACTTTGATGATAGCCAGATTATCTTATTATGTTACGGTTTGAATCATTATAAAGGTCATAATTTACATAACTATATAAATCAATCTTTTTTATGACTAACAAAACATTCAATGACTTGTGTGTATCAGTGATGTGGATGATGTTCTAAGAAGAGCCAACGACACAGAGTTCGGCCTGGCCTCTGGGGTCTTCACCCGTGATATCAATAAGGCCATGTATGTCAGCGAGAGACTGGAGGCAGGAACCGTTTTCGTCAACACCTACAACAAAACCGACGTGGCGGCTCCTTTCGGAGGCTTCAAACAGTCTGGATTCGGGAAGGACCTTGGTAAGCACACACTCTTAACAGCAGTCTCATTTCAAATCTGATTTATTTATATGAGGACAATTCGTATGCATGCGTGTGTCCAGGTGAGGATGCCCTGCACGAATACCTGCGGACTAAAGCCATTACCGTGGAGTACTAAGAAAACACGTGCAGCCCGACTCCAGGCAGGACTCCAGGAGCCATGAACGCAGTCCAAAGTGGCCAAACTGTCTTACTTGAAGCTGGTTTGGTAGGAAAGGAAGAGCATTTCCTGCCATGACTACACTGATGTGCCTACATTTTCTAATCGCCCTCGGGACAGTATTGATTTGCCATCCTACGCTGGCTAAAACGTTTTAAAAAATGAAAAACCAACAGACCTCCAAGTGCACCGAAGCAAACAAGTTTAGTCGTTCTTTTAAGTTTCCAAGTTAAATGATCAAATTATTATTAAGGAACCGCAATAGTGTCATAAGCTGCTTTAATTGTTACACTGTATCCTAACCAGGCGAAATACTAGCCACAAGCAATCTTTCTGTCCATACTCGATGCCGAACTGCTGTATGATGGGCCTCGATCATAGCCAATTACATTTTTGATGTTTAATGTGCAGCTAAACTCTGAACTCTATTGCTTGTTGCTGTGTCAAGTCGTGCGTGGTTGGGGGAGTTTTACTTTGTGTTCAATAAGTTGTTCACCTCGTGATTTTAACACACAATGTCGTCATGTTAAGACTTAGTGTCTTAGTATTTAATACCCGTGTCATATCACTGCCACTACAAAATCTGTATTATCACATGTGTACATCTTTAAGGTTTATAATATGCATAGCATTTCAACATCATCCTTTTTATCGTAACTGTATATATTTCATTAGATATGACAAATGGTCTTATTTTATATATTTAATTTTGCATTCCAGACAGACTTAAGATAATTGAAAATGTTGAATGGAAATAATATAAACACACCCTTCTCTTTCCAGGGAAGTAATTTATTTTGTATAAAATTATAGGCTTGGTTTGATGTAATAGTAATTTACACAAATACACAACAACACTGTGAACCTTACAATGTGAACAACGTGACAATGAAAAATGACAGAAAGTAGTTGCTGTCAGGTATCTGCTGAAGGTTTACGATCCCTCGTGATGCTTTTGACAACAGAGAAATGTTATGCTGTTCAAATTATTATCAGTGTTTTAGTCTTCTGTATAAGCTAACAGTCACACTGAACGTGTCACTTGCCAAATGTCATTACACACAACAGTATTACAACCTTTATATTACCAGTGATAAAAAACTGAAAGAGCGTAGGTAAACCATTTTTACAATAAAGAACGGAAATTGCGAAGACTTGGTTTTCTAAATTTAATCACCTGAACCTCAGAAATCTTTTTAATGAATTTCTACGTTTTCTTATTATTACAGTACATGTATTAAACATTTGTTTTTCAAAACACGCCACGGTCACCTTCTGCATAGGGATGTCTCAACTTTATATAAACTGTCTACTACTGACATGAGGCTGAGCCTGCGTAGCAGGACATAAGATCAGAGATGCATGCTTGTGTCAAACTAATAACAGTCTTGAGGCTTCCAAAACATGGATTTTGTTTAATAGGCACCAAAACCTGCTTGAATAATATCCTCCTCTAGAGTTCAAGAAGGCAGAATGCATCTCATTCTCCCTCCTTCTCCAGCTCCTGGATGTTGGCTTTTCGCTTTCGTTCTCCTGGAAGTTTGAGCTTTTTTGCAGTAACAACATCTTCCTCCTCTGAGCTGTCTTCCTCGGATGATGAGGATAATGAGGACTCATCCTCCTCTTCACTACTGTCCTCCAGCTCAACCAGAGCCACATCCTGCAAGACATATTGACATTATGTGACAAAATAAGCTTTTAAATTCATTCAGTTTGAAAAAATATAGATTAACTACATATTTGCATATACAGTATGTGGGTGAAACTAGATGTACCATTTCAATCACTTTTTCTGCATCATCCACACTTTCAATGTCAAAATATCCAGCTGGAGCATCTTCAATCTGCTGTTTTAACGTCTCATTGGCCTGGGCAAATTGGGGTAGGAAATGTTGTAGTCTGTCTAAAACTACCACACAAACACACACAGATTATGAAACTACAGTTATACTGTATAAAGCACCCCTGCTTAAAAAAAACAGAACCATCATAAAACTTCTGATGTATTTAATGGTTATAATGGGAATTGTATTGTTTTCTGGTCTGTACTGGTGGGATGTTATCTGGTGGATGAGAACCAATTGAACACCATTGAATCATACGGGAAATTGGGAATAAGACCCAAAACACTACTACGTAAAGTACATAAAGACATTTTGTAATGGTAAACAGCTGATGCTTTATAATAGCATTTGTAATGAAAACCATCAGAATTTGTATGCTTTTTTAGTAATGGTAACTACAACAAGCAAAAGAATAAAAGCATACCATTACTTCTGGGCACCCTTTGCGTCTGCATATGACCACTGTTAGACTTCAACAGAAGTTTCTCGTGGATTCCTGAAAACAAAGTGGGATATAAATCTAGAAACTTGGTAGTTGTGTTGATCTAACACTTTACAGTAACGTTAAACACATTCAGAAGAGATAGCTTGCTCTCTTCTACAAACCATCAGGCTAAATAACAACAAAATGTACTCTACCTTTTCCGCCACCACATGTCAACAAATCTTTAGAAGACGTTTTCTTAATATTGTTCTGTGTCTGATCCATAATTTGCAACTCGCACGGACCGATCCACTACAATCCACATGTGTGTTTACAGGATATAACTTCCGCGTTCAAGGGTCACTCACTCCGCCGTCACTGAATCTGACGCAGAACTCTTGTTTGGCGCCCCCTATAGTTATGGGTGTCTGTATTACAACTTTTTAATTTAAGAATTTTTAAATTAGATTGATATTTAAAAACAATAATAATGTATTATAGATGTTGTTGTTGTTGTTGTTTTGCTCGCCTGACCACTTGCGTTTCTGAATCAGGGTTATCTTTACCATTAAACAATGACAGATTTTTAAAAATACCAGAATTATTATAGTATCTTATGATTCAATTGCAGTTTTATTTATTCTTTATGCATGTTTTTGATGGTTTGGCTGTATACAAAATAATCATGCCAACACTACTTTGAAACTGTCAAATTGGATTCCGAACTTTTATTTTGAAATATTCTCGGCTGTCGCAGTGCACGGCAGTGATGACGCGCCGCTGATGTCATAGCGCCAGTGTCGCGTTCAGGGAAGAAGCGAACTTGCATCGACGGATATCACGGTAAATACATTCTGATACGATTATTTGATCATCCAGAGATCTCAGTAACATCATCCATAAATAAAACATTTTAATTTGACAAGATCTTACGATCTAAGTGTTTATGATGTGGCGGCTGGAAAGTGTTTTTTGTGATGTGTTGGGATTATTCCAATTCATAACATAATGTGTTTATTTAAAGCTTAAGACAACATTTAGTCTTTTTAATGTAAACTATTTAAACTTCAAATATCTCAAATATTTAGTTAAAGATCGTAAACTCAGCATCAAGTTTCAGCTAACGTTAAACCTGTCCTCTCTCTTTCTGCCACGGCATCGCATAACTTACATAATATATTCAAATGATGTATATTTGCATAAACCTAAACCATTTAAATGGTCATTGTTATTTTGAGCGATTCTGTGTTTGTGGGATGATTTTGTTTTGGTATTTAGATTTAGTTGTAATTAAACTTTTTTACAAAGTCCCCTTAACATTCTTTATGTGAAATTCACATTGCCTACAGTTGGCTTAGATTTATAATATAATGCATTTATATTGTAATGCATTATAGCATTTACTTGTGTTTATGTGCTGTACTTGTGTGGGCTATTTGTTTTCATGTTATGTCCAATGACAGATGAGATCATCTAATACAATAATCATCAGTTTTGGACTTTATAGAGTTAGTTTGGTTTTGGTTATTACACTCCATTACATGTACATTGAGTCATTTAGCAGACGCTTTTGTCCAAAGCGACTTACAGATGAGGGAAACAATGGAAGCAGTTGCAACAGCATAAGGACAACAAAAAGCAGAAGTGCAATCAAAAACGGGTCTCATATAGCCTATCACAGTATACAGAGCTAAGTTGTAAAATATATATATATCTTTTTTTTTTTGAAATAGTAGAAAAGAGATAGAAGTCAGAACTGATCGGTCAGGTGTTGACCCAAGAGATGTGTTTTCAGACGATTCTTAAAGATGCCACAGAATCTGCTGATCTTGTAGCAGCGGGCAGATCATTCCACATAAGTGGAACCGATCCCGAGAAGGTACTCGAGAGTTTTTACCTTTTTGGGATGGCACCACAAGACGTCGTTCGTTTGCAGAGAATAGGGATCTGGCGGGTCGAGCGACTATAGGGAGCCAATGTAACTTAGTGAAGAGAGGAGTGACGTGAGCTCTCTTCGGTTCATTGAAGACCACTCTTGCCGCCGCATTCTGGATCATCTGTAGAGGTTTGGTTGTGCAAGCTGGAAGTCCAGCCAGTAGCGCATTGCAGTAGTCCAGTCTGGACAGAACTTTATATAAAGTTTATATAACATTTATCACCCAAATGCAGTGAACAAACAAACACCTGAACTTTGCGAACGTATGCTCTCTCTCTCTCTCTCTCTCCTGCACACAAGTGAAAGTGACGTCTGCGCATGCTCGTTCTCCTGCTCTCCTTGCTGCTGCGTGGGCGTGCCGCGTGCTTTTCCGGGAGAATTGTCCAATAAGGGACTAAGAAAAATTGTTACCAAACAGTTTTATATGTTCGAAAAAAATTTGCAGAAACCTGTACGATCGCTGGGGGAGTGTATCGAGCACAGAAATACTACGTAATACGCCCAACTCGTTTTTTGACAAGTTGACCATGTTCAGCATGAGAAGACGGCACGTTTAACAGTGTAAAGAAGTCAGAATGCATGACACACTGTTGCAGCACCCCTTTTATTACTTAATTTACTTAAAATACCCCAAATTACTTTCTATATCCTACATCAACCTTGATTAGAAGTGATTCAAGGATAGACATGAAACGGCTCTTTTAATTCATTCAAATAAATAATAAATAACTACATAAATTATTTTTATTAACTGACCAAAGTTTACAAATGTGAGAATTATACATTAAAGCATACATTTAAAGTTAGACTTATAATTTTGATGTCATTTCCACTATTGAATATATTACACAGTATTTAGTTCAATTACTTCATAAGAGTAATCCCTTACTTTACTTTTTCAAAGGGGAAGTAATTAAATGACAGTGACTAATTACTTAGTTACTAGTTACACCCAACACTGTTAGTAATTGATGGTTAAGTAATTGAAGCGTAATCTGTGTACTAAGCACTGTGTTCGCCAATTCAGCATATAGATCAAATGGCAGCTGCTGTCAGAATAAATATAAGAAAGCACATAATCATAGTGTTTACATCTTTAGGTTTCATGCAGGACCATCAAAAGCAAATGCGAATAACAGTTTCTCTTGATGCTTTTTACAGTCGCTGCGGTGCTTGAACTTCACACCAGTTATGGACACCTGTCTTTTCAACTAATCCACTGGTCCTCTCCATGTCCCGAGGGCCATGAGCCCACCTATCTTCAGTCTACAGTATGAGCCTCCGAACCATAGGGGGCGCTGTACTCAGCTCCCTGGGGCCTAGTCTGGCCGCTCAGGCTGGGGGAACCTGCAGCTCCTTCTCTTTAAGACCCATACCCTCCTTGTTTCAAACCATGGTACCTTCCGGCTACACTGCCCTACAGGAGGAACGGTTGGCCATGGTGGACCTCGGCACACCCAAACCAGAGTCCCTCAAGAATGGCTTCCACCGTGAGTCCCGACGTCACTCGGACCGGAGCACCCGAACGTCCATCAGCCTTTCTGAGGCGGGAGAGGGTCGATATGCGGAGACTGAACCCATGCTGCCCGATGTCAGGCTTTCAGGAGAAGAAGCGGAGGAAGAAGAGGAGCGCAATGAGGAAGGGCAGCAGCAGACAGCCAGAAACATGCCCAAAGAGTCGCCGCTGGCCATGGCACTGCAGATACTGGTGCCCTTTCTCCTGGCTGGCTTTGGGACGGTTTCGGCCGGAGTGGTACTGGATATAGTACAGGTGAGATCTTGACAGCTTTTTCACACTTATTGGATTACAGATAGCCGTAAGACTGGGTGGTTAGTGGTCAGACATATGATCTTTGCTTGGGAGGGCATATACTTGCATGGAAGGAGGCACCACAGTATAATAGAGTCCTGAAAGTGGGTTGTTTTGAGGTTTCTCAAGCACCGTTTACATTCGCTGTTCTCGCAAATCTTTTACTTCTTAGCATTGGGAAGCTTTTAAGAACATCACAGAGATCTTCATCCTGGTTCCTGCCCTCCTTGGTTTGAAAGGAAACCTGGAGATGACTCTGGCCTCCAGACTTTCCACAGCGGTTAGTATCAACACATCACATGACGTGCGCAAGCAAACATGATGTCTTACTCATCGTGTTTTTAAGGCCAGTCTGTCAAAGCCTAAATACACCACCTACTGTTATCATAATATTATAGTCATATAACACCTAGAGATAAGTTCGGGTGTGCCAACACGTGTCATTTTGTAACTCGGCAACAAGAGTCAGTCTTGTAAGACAGACGTGATGCAGTATATGATGTGATCTGAGGCTGTTTCAGGCGTGCTGACACCTGTCAGGGCCTTCCCTTTCGGTACATCATCATGTGTGGTATAACGAAGCGCTAGTCTGTCATTGTGGTTATGGCTCCTTTGGCGTTTTTCCATAAATCTGAGCAAGGAATGCATACACACAAGCTGGAAATGACTCCTGAATGTCTCTGGTCTTTCACGTGTGTCACCAGTTGGTTTTACCAGTTTTTCATTGAAATTGAATGGGGTAGTTCACCCAAAAATATCATTTCTATCATTTATTTGCCCTCATGTCATTCAAAACCTGTATGGCCTTCTTCTTTCTGTATAACTCAAGAGAAGATATTTCGATAAATGTCTCTGGTTTTGTGTCCATACAATTTAAGTCAACGAGGTCCAATGTAATTTGATTACCAACGCTCTTCCAAATGTCTTTTGTTTTCTGCAGAAGAATGAAAGTCATACAGGTTTGGAATAACGTGAGAGGGAGTAAATGATGCAAGAGTTTTCATCTTTTTCTTTCTACTGATGTAACCAAGGCACAAAAGTGTTCATTTCCATAAATAAGGCAACATCATCTGCTGACTGAGCCATTTTATTTTTTGGTAGCCGGGACTGTAGCGCTCACAGGGGTTTCAACCCACGCAGTTCAACGTCTCGTGTTCTCATGGCAAATATGTCGTCCCCTCTCGAGGTGGAGAAAATAAACAAACCCTTCTGGTGTGGAGTCAGAGTCCTTCAGTTCACCCGTCCACAGCTGCTCTCCGTTCCTTAAACCTCTCTCTCCTACACACTGCTGTTTCACATTTACATCGGCTTCCTTTATTTTCTTACCCACACATACTCGCGCACCATGTTGCCTTATTATGGAGACGGCCATCTTGTTACTCTGTGGGCAGACGTCCATTCCCAAACCAAAACAGTGTTATCTTGTCCTCAGATGATACCTTAATCTTTAATATACAGACCTTACTTTTTTGTTCAATTTAAAATTGAGCTCATTTTGGTTTATTCCTCTTGGTGTTTGTTTATATAAATAAGAAAGCTGTGCTTATCTTTTTAATGCCGGAAATCCTCATAGTAATAAGAAGTTAACTACATTAAAAGTCCCCTTGTACATTGAGTATCATGTAGTGTTTTTATTGTGGGATGTGGGTACAGTAATCCTCCAGTGTCCTGGTTAAAATCTTGAGTGATGGCATGCTTCGGTTCCACCGCAGAATGTTTCTGTTTGGGGAATGCAGATAAAGGAGAAAAGTGTGTATTCATCAATCTTGCTGTCTTTAGGTGAATGTGGGGAAAATGGACTCGCCCATAGAGAAATGGAATCTCATTATTGGAAACTTGGCATTGAAACAGGTGAGAGATTTCTCTTTACTGTATATACACAAGCAAATGCAGGTGAATGAAATGTCACCTTGTCTAGCTTTAAATACGCCTAAATATTATGCATCAGAGTTTTTACCCAAAACATATACAAACGTTATTTCAAAGATTTGATCATGAGGAATGAAATGCTTCTCATTGACACGTACACAAGACAAAGAAAGTACTTTTTAAGCAGGTGTTAATGAAAATGCAAAAAAATCGAATCCTTGTTTTAATTCAATTCAGTAATTCCAAAGATATTATCAGCATAACAATGTGAGTTTTTAATTACAATTTTAATGTCAATGTCTTAGTATTTGGTATGTTTATTTTTGCTTTAATGACCATGCGGTTGATTAATGGACCTGATGGTATAAGTCTATGTTAATCCAGCATGATTCAAAGTTTAAAGAGCATCTTGTGAGCTCAAACGTAGTAAAACAAGAAAGAAGAATCTTAAATACTATTTGGTTTTACAGCCTAATGTCTCTTCGTTTTTAAAGGAGTACTCATTTTTGAGGGGTGCGTTGGCTGTTTTATACCTTTATGACATCAATAGTAAACTCATCAAAGCAATGGATTGACAATTGTTTTTTTTATTTTTATTATGTTTATTTGTTTCTTTTTTGGCACCTTTAAAGGGGCTACCCCTTCACCTAGAATTTGCAAAAACGTACTCTTGACATTTTATCATCCAGCTTCTGGAGGTCTCATGTGATGCTTTTAAACAGTACTGAAGGAATTCCCATTATTGTCCGTTTTTTTATTTTGTCCAAGTCATCCATATAAAAAAATCAATTACATTTCATCGTTGTAATGAAAGAAATTCATTTTGGCGCAACTATATTTTAATTTCAAACATATCCCATCAAATGAAAAGTTTTGGGGGATTTTACTATTGAACAGTGGTGAATGTATTACCCGTCGTCTCTCTCAGGTGCAGGCCACAGTGATTGGCTTCCTGGCAGCGGTGGCGGCTGTGGTACTGGGCTGGATTCCTGAAGGAAAGTTCCAGTTCAATCACGCGGTGCTACTCTGTTCCAGCAGTGTCGCTACAGCCTTCATAGCATCTCTGCTGCAGGGTATGAGCTACACATGAACCTTTAATCCTCGTGGAGTGTCCGTTGTTCATGTAAATCAACATTTTCTCACGTGTTCTGACTCAGGTATAATAATGGTGGGTGTGATCGTGGGCTCTAAGAAGACGGGCATCAACCCTGATAATGTAGCCACGCCCATTGCTGCCAGCTTTGGTGACCTCATCACGCTGGCCATCCTGGCCTGGATCAGCCAGGGCCTCTACAACTGTCTGGGTAAGAGAGCACCAGGGAGCGAATGCTTTTTACGTGTGTCAGGAAAAGGCTCTGTTTCAGATTGTATTTGGTTGTGAAAGGCTGAAATCGCTCACAGTAGCTTTGAGAGGACTGTGTTTGGCAGCATGATAATACCGTTGGCGTCGGCAATAGAGTGTTATGTGGGTTTTCTGAAGAAAAGCATTTCAGGTCAGTTACTTTATTTCATGTGCTTTAGAAAGGAGCTGTCTACATAGACAGCACGCTTGAGGCTCAGCAGGCTGTAGTTTAGAGCAAGATCATTTTGTCCCCTAGAATAGGTGGCAGGTCACATCTGATGAATCTGTATGTGCACATCAAGAGTTTGGTTCTCCGTTTTTAAAATGATTCAAAAATCATGTTTTTTATTATGTCATCATGTTTTATTGTGTTAGTTAGCTGTATTTTTTTAGTTATTACGGCTTAAATCAAAAGAAACCAACTGCAGTTTGATTGATATTAATTGGAATGCACAACAAAAAAACATGATTTTGAGTTATCTCATTTTGGAAGCAAACTCTTCACATATTATGCTATGTTTATTTTTTATAAATTCGAATATGTAGGTGGAGAATTAAGTACACACATTTCAATTTCTCACGGTGGACAGGTCCCAAGTCTTTACAGCACATCACGTGCATTACTAGTTTACACCAAAAGAGGGCACTAGAATCCTTCTCATTCGATTCTCTTGCATTTAAATGCATACTGTATGTCAGAAGGGCTTGTGAAATAAATGATTTAATTTAGCTCTATTCTCTGTATTAATAGAATGTTATGATGGACAGGTTTGAGGTTGCACACATCTGTGTCTGCAGATGTGAGGTGTGTAAGTTACTGCTGAACGGCCCGTGGGGTTGATATGTTTTATGGTTAGGGTCATGCTGCGTCTGGACAATGAGAGTGTTGTGGAGAGTTCATGACCTGGCTGTGTCTACAGTTCCACATTCTCATGAAACACACACACAGTCTTTCTTCTGCACAGACACACACACCAAATATCTCTCTGTGCACAAATACACATCTAGCACACACCTTTCTAATAATCTTAGTGAGCTGCCTACCTAGACAACATTTTGAGTCATTATAGGGGCACTACTGATGGGAAAGATGTTTTAAAAGATACAACATAGTCTCATTAGATACTTTTTGGTGATAACCAGATTCTAAGACCACTTCATAACCTTTATCAAAAAGGCAATCCCATAATGCATTGCAACTTGGCGATGAACACCCAAGGTGGTGCACAAGGGGAGAGAAATATAAGTTTATGTCATTTAATACTCAACATCATGTAGTGTACTGCAAATAACGTTTCACATATTTCATTGTTGTTATGGTCTTGCCTTAAAGGTAGCTGCCTATGTAGGCAGTGAGGCAGCTTTCTAACACGCTTCTTTCTCTCTCAGATGCACATATAAACATCTCATCGCCGTTTCCCTCTCCTTTCAGTAAAACACAAACATTAAGCTGTGAAATTCACTCTGGTGTTTATACTGGTTTAATGGGGCTTGATGAGTCATTGTGATAAGTGGCACTCAGGCCCAGACTCAGCACCGCGCTCCTTTTTTAGCCTGCGTTTCTCTGAGAGGTGAAGTCAGGTGAGGGCACGGCAAAAAACCATAGTCGCCATGCCAGCCAACAGAGAGAGCAGCTTATGCCTGTCGTGACAATCTCACACTAAATGTAGTGATGATATACTGTACTCACTGGCTCTGTGTTTTGGGATTTAGAGATTTGGGTTGTAAGTGTTTGATGAAGGGGATTTGGGATGAGAAATAACGCTCCTTTGGAGCCGCGCCAACATGAAAAGATTTGACCCGATTTTTTTTTTGTCTTAATCTGCTTAAATCCAATTAGAGCAAGTAAGTAGTGGATTGAGGGCAATATAACAGATCTAGATTTCTCTGATGGATGGGGTGAGAATTCTGCTTCTCATGCTAGTTCCCAAATGGTTCCATTAACATTTATTATTGGTTTATTTTTCAGAAAAGACTCGGAAATTGGTTCTAATTTACAGACATTTCATATGCCAAAAAAATATTTGTTTTTATTATTGCAATCCTTCTGCAATCAGTTTTTTTTTAAAGTAAAAACAATTTATTAAAGCGATAGTCAGCATTTACTCACCCTCTTGTCATTTCAAAATTGTATAACTTTCTTCCGCAGAACACTGAAGACGATATTTTGAAGAATGTTGGTAACCGAACAACATACCCATTCACTTCTATGTGTAGACACAAAACCAATGCAAGTCATTGTTCGGTTACCAACATTCTTCCAAATATCTTCAGAAGAAAGCAAGTCATAAAGGTTTGAAATCACAAGAAGGTGTGCAAATGATGACCGAATATTCATTTTTGCGTAAACTATTCCTTTAAGCAAGTAGATGAGGTCTCCTTGTCTAAGCTTTTTTGCAACAGTAAGTTTATAATAGTGATGTATAATTTGAGCTGTAGGTACGATTCCACAGAAAGTGTCATTTTGACGTTTTTTGTTTCAAACAGAAATGGTGAAATAATGACAAAAGTTATGCTTTGCGATTTTAAGTTTACGTAATACATCAAAATTTCTCTGTTCAGTCATAATCCCGATATAATAGTTTGTGAATTTAGTCGGAGCCAGGTGGTCGAGTGGTTCGTGCTCCGACATGTGGCCGAGTCCCGGCTCGTGGTCCTTTCCCGACCCTACCCCCTCTCTCTCATCCACTTTGCTTCCTGTCCTCTCTGAAAAGAGCCTCTCTCTGTCAAATAAAGGCACAAAACGCCCAAAATAATAGTTTGTGAATTTCAGCTTGAATCGTAATTCTCGTCATTTGTTTGTGAACACGTCATTGAAAGAATTTGCCTGTGTCTTAGTTTTTTCTCTCTCTGGTTCTCTCAGACTCTCACCCATACGTGTCGTCTCTGGTTTGTGCCTTCTTCATGTCTCTGACCCCGCTGTGGATGGTCATCTCCTCCAAACACCCAGCCAGCCGTCAGCTGCTGTACTCGGGCTGGGAGCCTGTTATCACGGCCATGTTCATCAGCAGGTCAGATAAAAACATCTGTAAACTCATCTTTCTCAAAAGCCCTTGAAATAATACCATTTTCTTTCTGGGTTTTAGTATTGGAGGACTTATCCTGGACAAAACTGTGTCTGATCCCAACCTGGCGGGAATCGTGGTGTACACACCTGTAATCAATGGTGAGATTTGTCAGCAATGCAAAAACATTTCATAAGTACTGTGTGTTCTCTGTTAAAGAGACAGCTCACCTAAAAATGCTTGACTTACCTTTAGGTCATTCCAAACTTATTTTCCATTTTGATGCTTCTGTAAAATCTCTAAACAGGGGCTTTTGAAGAATGCTGCTGTTGGAATCTATTGTTAGTTACACAGTATTGTAGCGCACAGTTGGTATGAAATCTACCAGCCGTTCATCGGGTGTTGAAATGTCAGTGTGTTGAGATTAGCGTTTTATGACAGAGATAAGCCGACGCTCGACTGACACTAACTTGACTTTACGTTGCAAAAATAATAAAATCTCTGAATCACCAGCCATTCACTCAGGATTCATATAGTGAATGAACTGATTAAAGTCACTTTGAATCTACAATGACATTTGAGGCTGAAAAAAAGTTTATTCTTGGGTGAACTGTGCCTTTAAGAAAACACAATTCACATAAAGCAATACGTTTAATCTCTCTTCCAACACGCTGTTGCAGAACTCTTGATGTTTTTAGTCAAATATCGCACGTAATAGGCTAAACTTAAACATCAATATTCCCATTTCACCCTGTCTGAGTTGGTCTTTGTTTGTGTACATCTAAAAGGTTAAAGCTTTTAAAACCTCAAGTTGGAAGCTTTTACTTATCGTCTTCGTGTCGGCGGCACGCATCAGTGCGCTACAAATAACATTACGCTTGATATTTTCCTCCCCTCTTCGACGATTATGACCTGATAAAATGTCTGTAATAATCTTGCTCATTTGAAACCACGCTCAGGTCCTCAGGGCGGATCTGGGGACGTGATTTCTAATGATTGTTTCCTTATTATGCAAAGCAGAAGAATGGGCTATAGCTGGAATACAGCTGAAATGAAGCAGGGTTTTCGGCCGTAGGGCGCAGTCATTAATCGCAGTACTTCAGTCTCATGGTGACTGGTAAGGAAGCACAACCATACCACTTCCACAAGACGATTTTTAATTAAAACACGCTAATGAGAGACATTCACGTTGTCTGCGGTCTATTTGCACGTTTTCGCCCCGCTGCACCAAACATCTGTTTGTAACACGTACACAGTTTGTCAGTAAGGGTGTAATGATATGTCATTATACAAAACAATTATATGTGTTTTTATTTTATAGTTATTAGTTAAATTATTTTAATATAAATTATAATAGCCGCAGAAAAAATTAAGAGACCAATCCAAATTTTCATTTATTCATAAAAATCCATTTATTGGCAAATAAATGCAAAAAGAAACAATCATTTTATTTGAAATTTGGGATGTATTGTTAGTAGTTCACAGAATTAAAAATCATAATTTTAGCTAAACACATACCTATAAATAGTCAATTCAGAAAAACTGACAATAATAAAACTGAAATATATATATATAAATATGTTTTTATGCCCAGAAGTTAAGAATGAAGTCCAGAGAGGAGGTTGGACAAAGCAAAGACAAAAAATGAGTAACATTGGCTTTTATGGCCTGTCTGCTCCAACAGGAAGTGAGTCAGAGATGATTTCAATACGCAAACACATGTACCACTTATGTTTACGGTTTGCACAAATAGAGCAAATGATCGCCTCCGTGCACTCCACCCAGAGACAGCATACAGAAACCATACATAAAGACACGCCCCCGCTGCTCATCCAGCCAGTCACATCTGTGCCCCAGATTACAGCGCCCATATATGTTATCAATTCCATTTCCCAGCAAAAACAGGCTTTGGACCTCATTGCTCGGGGATGCTCAAAATATATTTTCATTTCTGCTTGTTGCTTGTTTGTGAGAGGCAGAATCGTGGCCTTGGCTAATTTAAACCGCAGACACATGCCCACACACTCCTGGACGCAGATGGCGTCTCTCCAGCAGAGCCGCGGGGACGTGGCACAGCGTGGCGTAATGCGAACCTCCGCGTAAAACACAAACACAGCCTCGTTGGGACTAATTGTGCAGACGCATATGCAGTGCTAAAAGATAATCGTGCCTTTACTGATGCACAGTGTTATTAGTGGCCTGCATGCATCACTGTACCCGTGACATGGACATTTGCTTATTTCCTGTCTTTGCTTTTCTATTATTATGATTCACAATACAGTTTTTGTTTGACCGAAGGCTAAAGAGAGTCATCTGTTGATTTAGTTTCTTCTAATGGCGTGTCGGTAAACAGACACTTTACTGAACACTTTGAGTGAAAAGACCATTACAGCCGTTTTAATGAGTGGCAAGAGCTTTTTTTTCAGTTTATCTGTTTTATACCGTTACATTAGATTTTTAACTGTATTATTCTGCTTGCTTTTTTCTGTTTTGTTTTGTCCATTTAATTCTATTCTACTGTGTTCCATTGAGTTAGTTGTGTTGTTCTTTTCACTTTTAATTGATTCTTTTCTCTTTTGCGCTTATGTTTTATTTTGTTCTGTTCTATTCCGTTTCAATTTGTTGTTGGTTCAAAGACGTTAAGATGTCCCCGTCAAAAGAAATGTCCAAAACTGATTTCATGTCCGTAGAAAGCACATTAAATGTAAGTAAAATTTCAAAGTTTGGTTGAAATAATGTTTCTAATGTTCAGAATCAGAATGAGGATGAGCTTTATTACCAAGTATGTTTACACACACAAGGAATTTGAGCTTAGTGCAGAAGAAAGTGTACACATGGTGCAAACATAGTGCAACTATACATTAAGATAGAGAGAATTAAATAAAAACAATAATGCACCATATACAAAAAGTGAAAAATATATATATAGACAAAAACAACATATAATTGTTTAAATGTGTGTGCAGATGTGTTATTTACAGGTTTAACCTATTGTTTCTTACAATGTACAATGTCATTCAGCGTAACACAATATTTATGTACAAATTCAAACAACATGCTTATTGTGACTTGTACATATTAAAATATATAAAAGGATAAGGGATATATTACATTTTTACTGTGCTTTAAATGAGTAAAAAAATCTTATTGACAAATGGGCAAAACCTAGGATAGTGGCAAATTAGCGCTTGGTGTGAAAGTAATTAGTCTTTTAATACGTCATACATTGATTTTTGTTGTAATTATTATGCCTGCCAAGATTGTTACTCTGAATGACATTTTAGACGGCGTCTTCTGTAAATCAGGAAAAATGTATGATATTTATTTTTGGCTCAGAAAAACAAAAATGCAATTAAATAAACAGAAAACCTTTTTTTAACAACAACAATTTAAAACAGTATTACACTTATTGTTTTTATGCTTAAACCCTTTTTCGTCTTTGACCCTGTTATATTCAGTTTTAATTTATTCTTTTCTGTTTAGTTTTATTTCGTTTTTTCCAGTTCTATTCGACTTTATTTTATGCAGTTTTATTGCTTGTTGTTGTGCTCTACAAGATTGGATTCTGTTCTGCTCTATTCTCTCTCTTCTGTTGTCCTTGTTTATTGTATTTCTTGTCAGCAGAGTCACAACCCCCATGGTTTAAAAAACTGAATGTGTTTGTGCGTCTGGTGTTCTTCTGTCGATGTGTTGCCTCTCCTTTTCTTATCTTCTCTTCTCCCAGAAGCGCTTGGCGTGACACGTCATTACTGCGGTTCTGGACACCACGCTACTTTACTCGGGAGAGATTTCTGTGTGTGTGTGTGTGTGTGTGTGTGGAAGATGTAGAGGCAGAGTAGAGACTCGTGGCTGTCAGTTTGATGCTCACAAATTGTGCCCGTGTTCATATTAGCTGCATCAGTTTTACTAAAGTGAGAATTTATTCACTGTATAAGTCAATCTTCCAGGCACACTCCCTCTTGTTTCTTTCAATCCCAGCTCTGTACTGTCAGTGTGTAATGTCTGATATGAATGGTATTGTGTTGTGTTGTGTTGTGTTGTGTTGTGTTGTAGGTATCGGGGGAAACCTGGTGGCCATTCAGTCCAGCCGTATCTCCACCCATCTGCACTTTCACAGCGCTCCCGGAGAGGTGCCCGACGAGGCCAAAGGCTGTTACTATCCCTGTCGTACCTTCTGTGGCACAGGTGAGTCAACCGCTGCACCTGTGTGCTGTAAACATCACAAAACCTCAAGCACAAACACATGCTCGCATACATATTTACATTTATGCATTTGCCAGACGCTTTTATCCAAAGCGACTTCCATCGCAATGTACTATACATTCGTTTTTTTTAGTATGTGCAATCCCTGGGATCGAATCCATGACCTTGAACCACTGAGCCACAGGAAAGCATACATATACATCCCATAAAATACGAAGCATACGTGGTTTGACTCGATATCTTGAGCATCATGGCTCAGTGTGTTTTTAAAGCATTAGGTCTATTAATGCATAAGAGAGAAACTTGAAAACATTTGAAGACAGTTGGTCACCTCAGAATAAGCAAGAGAGGGAGACGGTTACCAGTGTTTAGAGCAGCACGCTCATCCGTGAGTACACATTGGAGTTAATGGAGTGTGTGTAACGCTGTGTGTACAATGATCCATCTCTAAAACTGCAGAGAAAGTTTCCTATAAACAATAAAGACGTGTTGACGCAGAGCCCTGGAGCTTTGCTGCAGCACTCTCTCTTAACAAAACAAGAGGTCTGCGGCGACACAGTCCAGATGCCCAGGCACATACAGGGCAAAGTGCCCACTGCAAGCTTAGCAATGCCATCTGGAAAAGAAAGCATAAATCTTCTTCCTCCACGGGCCGGAGAGCACGGGGACACGATACTGCGGCGTTTGAATGCCATGCTAATGGGGCCTGACGTTCACTGTTGGCAAAAAATATATTTACTGCATGCATTTACTGGCCTAAGTATAGAATAATTGAACGTTTACAAATGTTGTTGTTGTTTACGTTCTGTGTCTTTAAGATTGGCATTGACCTTCTTTTAGGATATCATCATGAAAAACGTTAAACTTGACTGGAATAGAAGTTGGGAGTGTGTCATTTCTTGGCCACTAATGATAGCAAACAGACGTGGAAAACTAGATAGAGGAAGACACAAATGCAGCAAAATCATAGTGTTGACGTTTTAGGTTAAATGATGGAAAAGAAACAACCAATCACAATTCAGAATGCATGTCGAGATAAAAAGACCAACCACAACTTAAAGTGTATACTTTGTTGAGGTTTAGAAGTTAATACTTTGGGTTGAGGTCTTTAGAACGAATCTTTAACCAGAACGCTTGTGAAATATCAATGCGATGCTTCTTTAAGATCACTGAATCGAACATGTAGTTCCATCGGTTGACCTGACTGACCCCGCGAGCAAACATTTTATACATTTGAAACGGTCAGTAATGTGTGTTCAGTTCTCTTTCACTTGACGGAAATTTCATGATCTTTTTGTTCAGGGGCTAATCACCGGTCAGCACAGGTACTGCTGTTATTGGTCCTTCCCGGTCACCTGATCTTCCTGTACACCATTGATCTGATGGAGAGAGGTCACACCACACTGACGCCCGTCTTCATGCTTGTATATTTGGCTGCTGCTCTTTTCCAGGTGAGCACGATGATGCCAGATGTAAATATGGTCAATAGATTTGAAAAGAATGAATACTTTGGTCTGGTTTGTGATATATTTATATGCATTTAGGTTTATGTCTATGAGACCCCATGTCGGGTTACACTTCTCAAGACCCCTGCATTTACTTGCGGCTCATCCAATTGTTTCCGAATGCGTCTTGCGTCAAATTGAAGTAAAAAGTAAAGATCTGGCATCCGTTTGAGGTAAAACCCAATATACAATTTGTGATCCTATAGAAGCCATTTGATCTACAGCTCAGTTGAGATGAATGTGCAGCAAGCAGCACGTGTCGGCCTCTGTTACAACATGTTTTCTCCATTCGAAACATGGAAACCTTTTAAAAACTCCCCAGAGCTTTTAGCTCAATTTGCGCTCTGAATGAAACAACGCTGATGTCACGATAACAGTCGTGTGTTGTTGTTTGGCTGGCAATTAAGCTCGATTAGCCACGGTAAGTGCATTCAGCGCAGGCGGAGACGTGTTACGTGCGTGTGGAATTTGTGGTATTTTTAGGAAGTTTGCGCGTACGTGTGCGTTCGGCGCGAAACACCCTTTCTCATACCCAGCCATACTACTTGATTTCAATCTTGCTTAAAGGATCCTTGAGGTCAGGGAGAGGCGTTTATTGGCATATTGACCTTAATCTGTCTTTGTCTTCATAATTAATTATTTCAGTTCATGCTTCATCCTTCTCTCTCTGGATATTTAGAAAATCTCTAAACGGAACCTCCACAACTTTGAGTCAGCACCAGCTATAGCATGTCTTGTTGAACACTTGTCAGTTTCCATGCACCTGACCCCTGACCTTTGACCTCTGACCTTTACGGCTCCTCAAGTACAAGGCATCCGTAGAATTCCAGACCAAACAGCGACTTCTTTAGAGAAGAACATTCCAAGTTAAAACAAAGTTTCCAATACATAGCTGCTAAGTGTTTGCAAGCTGTGACATCAGAATGAGGCAATTACAGTTAACAGACAGTAACAAATACTAGACCTAGCACTTTAGTGGTTTCATAGGGTACATATGTGCTTTGCCATGTTAACTGAAAGCGTTTCCCATTGGGCTGGTTTGTTGTCTCAGTGATTGATTCTCTGTGTGTTTACACGGCAACTCTAGACATCCCTTCACGTGAACCTCATTTGTGATAAACGTGTGATAAAAGTGTTCTTGTAGTTTGAGTCAGAGTATGCTGGGATATTTCCCACCTCTAACCTCGATTTCTTACTTTACAAGTATTTAGTAACATTACAAGTGTGCAGTTCCAGAAATCATTTCTGGGTTGAGGTGGAAAATATCCAAAATCCGAGTCGTCTGGAACGCAGCATTAGTCTGTAGTCATTGTAGTATTATTTACATTTTAAAACATGGCTAACTTCTGGGGACAAACTATACAACTTACAGTATAATGACGTAAACACGAGCAGATCCTTACTGTTAAGGTAAGAACTGTTGTATATTTAGTCCCCAGAAGTCAGCCAAGTCAAAACCCCTCCCTGTGGGGACATATGGGTCTTCATATTCATAAGTAAATTAGAATGTTGTTTTATGGTTGGGCTGTGATGAACTTTAATAGCAGTAGAAGTCTTTGGCATGTTCTTATTTGGATAGCTAAGTAAACTTGTTTGTGTATGTGGAGGGTTTTGCTTGCCTGTAGTTTGGAGACAAATTAAGTGGCGCTTGGAACAAAAATGCCCTTGAACTATAACACATCTATTTATTACATCTAATAGATTTCTTGATGTGTAATATTAGGCCTAGTTACAAAGACTATAATACTGTATACTTATGTTGTTGATATCGAGACAACATACAGATTTTCTACATGGTTGGGAAAGGAAATCCCTCATAAAAATCTAAAAGGGAATTTCTGCCTCTGGTGTATATGAATCATAATCAGCTCAACATGAGAGCAGTCGTAGATTGTAGGTTCCTACATAAGACACACACGTGGATGCCTCGCATCGTCTCTCTGACTGTGTTCTCTGTACTTGTGAGTAATGGAAAAGTGTGTCTGTGTGTTTGCACAGGGTGGAACCTGTCAACCCTCAACAGCATGTGTACATTAGCAAACCATCACTCTCATGTAGCTTACGGTTCGATCCTTAATGAATAAAACCCTAATAAAAAACCAGAAGGAAGGAAGACGATATCCGAATCTCCAATCAAAAGGTCGGCGTTCTAATGTTCTCGCAGGCAGGGACGTAGAAGGTCAATTATTGAAATAATGTCACCGCCGTAGCGTTGCCTGGCAGGCACAATTAATAGCCTTTAAAATGGCCATTTATTCCCCGCTATTGAAGTCCAGAATCTGCCGCGGCGAGCCAATCGCTTTTTAACCATCTCCACGCTGCCCTTAATAAAAGCGTTCTAAATGAAAGCCATCCGGCCGGTTAACCAGACCGTCAGACCTCTAAATAGAGTTTCTCACCGACCTGTCATCCAGATTAATGGCCAGCCTTCATTTTTATTTTGCTTGAACGAAAAGTCTTTCACCCGCTCGCTCGCTCGCACGCACGCACGCGGGGGGAACTAGAGGCCAAAGTCCATCTTTTTAACTTTTAATTGAATGCGAGATGAAAATTTTGCACGTTACGTCTCCATTAGGCAAACAAACTGGCATCCGCTGAGCCGCGCTGATCCAAAATAACATTTTAATGCTCCGCAAAGGCAAACGCGGGGCCAATTTGCTGGCGTTAAATGAACTGTGGTAGATTAAAAGCTCTGTGATGTTCCGATCTGAAAGGGTTTGGGATATTTTTCTTGCTGGGTTTCAATAGATTTGGAATATTTTCTTTCGGTTCAGAGGCGGATTTTTCAAAGACGTTGCGTAAACAAACACTGGGTGCTTTACTTCTGAGTGGACCCTGCTGTCGTCTTCTAGTTTTTTAATCTAGTAATTTCCTGTTGTGTGCGTATACGTGGGAAGAAGCAAAGTAGCCACATAATGGGCTGTGGGTTCTGCATGTGATTTGGATCAGAAACATGACCAAGTACAGCATCTAATGCTATCGTTTCCTACACATTGATGGTAAACGTACCACTATGGCACACACAAGTTGACCTCCATGAGAACATGACCCGTCCTTCCCCTTTTGCCTGTTTGCTTGCATGCGTGTTGCAGGCCTGTCGTGTTTTCAATTCTTCTTCCCTTTCGCCCACATCAGGTGTTCTTGCTGCTTTGCATAGCAGACTGGATGGTTCATTCCATGTGGAAAAGCGGGAAAGACCCGGACAGTTTTTCCATTCCGTACCTGACGGCGCTGGGCGACCTTTTGGGTACCGCCCTCCTGGCGCTCAGCTTCCACTTCCTCTGGGTCATCGGGGACCGGGACAGTGACGTTGGGGACTGAGGTCCAAAATTGAAGCGTTCCATGCCTGCTGTACCAAACTCACCTAATGCCTTGTATGGCTGCTGTCGGACCAAATCTGATGCTTTTCTGCCCAAAACGTGGGCCACTTCCTTACGTCTTGAACTGGAACCTTTAGCGGGCAACAAGGCAACAGCGTTTTATGACTCTTCTTAAAGTGACAGATGATTTATAAACTGCATTGAGAGATTCAGCACTTGCCGGATGCAGTAAAAGATGGAGTACATAAGACGAGACAGAAAAAAAGCATTGCATCTTCAGCCCTGTCAAGTTTATTATATCAGAACGAAGATAAGCCCTTCAAATAAACATATGTAAGATTAGAAATGTTCTTTATTTATTTTCCTTTTGTTTTTTGTTGTGTCTCTTAACTTCTTGATTTTGCCCAGTAATGCTCTGTTGTGCGCAGCTTATACTTCCAGGCCAGGTGGCCCAACTTCCTCCCGTCCGTCCAATCAGATTCTTCTGCTAACAGTATAACTGCACGTTTACTTAACCAGTGCCAGATCATTTCATATTAGCCTCTGAAACACAGTCTGGTGATATTTTGCTCAAATATATAAAAAACAGGACAAAAATCATATATTTGACACTTATTCAGGGAGGAAGAATGATCTGAACTGAACAAAACGGAACTTTCTTTTTGTGTCACCAGCTATTTGTGTGTCGGTCACTGGCTACATCCATTTACCTGAAAAGGAAGTGGAATGAATGAGCCAGAAAAAGCTCTTGAAGTCTGTATTTCTTGTGTGTTGTGATCTTCTTGTATAACGTTATTCTGAGGTTTCTATGGGAGAAGAGTTTCTATACGCACCAATCTTGTTTTTCTTTCTACCATGCCTTTTTGATACTCGAAATGTTTAATAAAGGTTCATAAACGTATGCATAATATCTGTCAATAGTCTGATATGAATTCTTTTCCCAAACCAGATACCCCAGTATCCCGTGGGCACGCGTTCTAATTGAATAATGTCAAGTTACCTGCGCATAATGTGTTTCCCTCTTGCGGCATGAAAAAACCCTCCTTGAATTCATTTCAAAACTCTCGCCTTGTGTGTGTGCCCAACTTTACATGAATTCAAGCATTAGGAACTTTCATTGTTTGCATGCTGTGTGGGATCGAGAGCCATTAAAACGCAAACCATGAAACAAAGCGTGTTTTATTAGATGACAAAGAGCGCTGCCAAAATTATAGATCAAGCACCACAAAGCGTTCTCTGAAACGTTTACAGTGTCTGTCAGCACTTTTGTAAAACTAGGCTTTAAAATACAGTAGCCAAGCCCAGGAACGTTTCATTTTTTGATATTCACATTTTCTTTTTCTTCACATCCGCATGTTTTTGAGTGATTTACATTTTTATTGCACATGTGGTCTATTGGGAACCGTTACATGTGACATGACTGTAAACACTTCAGAACGAGCAAGTTTTGTGTTGAGGCTGATCTTTCTTGACGTCACTTATTACCTGTACGCTTTTGTTGTGTCCAGAATGTTCTTGTCGAAGGTGTAAAACAAAAGAGCCCTGTGTGTGTGTTTGAGTCTAGACAGACCGTGTTAATGTGGGCTGTCTTCAGGGTTTAATGGGGGTTATTTGAGCAGGGGACCCTGAAACTTCAGCCTGCTCATAAACGGCCCCCAAATCGTTCCAGAGGGACGGAGGTTTAGTGTATTAGCACCCCATTACTTCAAACCCCCGGCACAACATGTCCAAGTTTCAAAACCTGTATATGACTCTTTCTCCTGTGGAACACAAAAAAAGATGTTTTGAAAAATGTGGCTTTGTATCCATACAATGGAAGCCAATGGGGACCGATGGTGCTTGGTTACCAACATTTTACCTCAATAAACTCCTAATTTGGTGCTTATTAATAGTTTGTGTAGTCGTTGTTAGGTTCATGTATTGGGTGGATTAGGGATGTAGCATGTGGCCATGCAGAATATGTGCTTTATAAGTACTAATAAGCAGCCAATATTCTAATAATATGCATGCTAATAAGCAACTTGTTAGTAGTGAGAGTTGGTCCGTATACTAAAGTGTTACCAAATCTTCTTTCGTGTTCTGCAGAAGAAAGTCAAACATGTTTGGAGTTTCAGCTGGTCAACCACTGTGCTGTTGAAAATATATATTTTTTAAGCCAACAGAATTATAAAAGATCATTTCAATATTCTTGTAAACTGTTATGAGCCGATTTAACTTCAGGTTTCCCTTGAAGACCTTCGCACTGACAATGAGACCTTTTCTCTCTCACAAGTAGACTGAAAGATAGAAATGAAGTTAGGCGTAATTCGTCACAACGCCCATTCTTCCATCAAAACCATTCTCCCTTGCCATCCTAATCGCTGGGTACATCCTAAAGATGGGGATTTGGAGGCGGTCATCTGGCACGCTCGCTGAAGATGAGAGGTAAATACAAGCCACACATCATTCCATAGCTGCACTTTAATCAGTTTTGAGGACTGTCAGACTTGTATAGCGTGTACTTAACTTGCCGTGGTCTCTTTTTAGTCCCGGTGTACTTTTTCGTCTTCATTTGGAGTATTCATCCAACCTCTTTTAGACTCGAAATAGCTTAGAAATGCATGCTATCACAGTTCAAGATCTTGGCATAAACCGCTCGACTGGATGTGCGTTCAGTCTTTATCTTGGCAGTCTGTACTTGATGAATACAACAGTGAGAAAGAAAGATGTTTTCCGATTTCAAAGAAAGAAGTCTGTGTGTGTCGTTTTCTGTCATACTTTGACACACAGCTCCAGAAGAGAGCGGTTTATGCCACTCAGGTGTGAAATTCCTCCTGGACTGCAGTTAAAAGCGCGCGCGGGGTTGAGGGAGTTCAGCTGTTGGGCAAATAGATTACTGTGGATTATTCAACTAAACACAACTGAGAAACACTTGGAAATGTGGGATGGGGATTTTCTCAGCTGTGATTTAACCAATTTTATCCGTGGGAATTAAGGAACACTTGAGTGAATTTATATCCTAATTTTTTTTAGACCTCAGACATTATACAGATGATGGGCCGAATCTGATGAACACTGTCAAGAATTGTCCAAATTATATTTTAAATTATAAATCACATAATACAATACACATATTTTGAAAAGAATAAATGTCCAAATTTTATTTCGAAAACACGAAATGTCCTAATTACGTATATTTTAAATGATAAATCATGATATTATAATACAAATTATATTATCAAAAGAATAAATGTCCAAATTATATTTTGAAAACGAAATGTTTGTGTTTGAAAACACAAACGAAATTGTAAATCATATGATGTTCTACAAAGTCTATTTTGCCTAAAAATTAAAGACATTTTAAGGACATAAATGTATTTTAACATTGTGTGTTTAATGATCATTAAGACACAGTCAATTTTACTAGAAAGTAAATAAAAAAATCACACTCTCAAATCTTCATTTGAAGAGTTTGGTTCCAAAATCATGTTTTTTATTGTGTTACTTAGCTGTATTTTTTAGCTATTGTGGCTTAAATCAAAACAAACCAACTGCAGTTGTTTAATATTAATTGGAATGCACAATAAAAAACATGATTTTTGAACAATTTTAAAAACGGAGTTATCTCATTTTGGAACCAAACTCTTAATTTGTAACATACAATTTTAAGTAAACATCATGTTAGTATTTGTTCTTGTACTTCATTTTAAGTTCTTTTTAGTTCACGTGTGTCAAAAATGAATGATTTTCAGTACTGTCATGTAGTACACTAATAAACGTAATTTTTATTTTTCATTTGATGCTTAATTGTTCATTATTGTGCTTAATTTTGATATAAAAACAATGTCCTATGAAACATTCTTTATGATCTAACAATAAACTAAAAAGCCTTTCTCTCAACATGTCTTTCCATTTTGTGGAAAAATATGATCAGGACATTTCTTATTTATGTTCCCCAATCATTTTAGTCACCATGGGAACAAAACTCAACATCCCACCAACATCATTATTTCAGCCCTTCACAAGTAAAAAAATGACCGAGAACTGTTCCAACCCACCCTGCACGTGCTTTCTTAAAAACCCCAAAGCTGATCGCGGTGCCAGGTTTGATGTGGCTCTAAAACCCAACCCGACTCTAATTATGAGGGAAAGTATGGAGGATTGAATGAAAGGAAGAGGGTAGAAATAGAGCATCTGTGTATTTTGAGCATGAAGGCCTCACTGAGGGGTTATGGGTGGAGTAGAGGGATGAAGACCATAAGCAGGTGCGGTAACAGACTGCATGAGAATTGCACATTCAGCAGAAAAAAACAAAGCTCAGGATTTTCTCGGAGAACTTGGCATTTGGCTGCAATCTCAAACTTGACACTAAAGCGACAAACCAAAGACCAATCGCTCCTCGCATTCCTCTGGTAGCCCGTGACAAGTTTTATATACTGTTTTCTGATGACGTGCAGATCTGTTGCACCTATGTGCCACAAAGGTTTAACACACTTTTGGCTTTGCTCGTGCATCTTCAAAGGTCCCACTTCAAATCTGACTGGCATATAGCAGGGTTTATATGACCCGAGACATCTGGACTTACCACGAGATCTAGGAGGCTGTGCCATGCCACAAGGTCAGCCATGTTGTCAAAACATCTGTAGAAAATCATCGGCGGAGCTTTTGAAAACGGTTTGGTCCTCAAACAGTTGTATAGAAAACAGGCATCATGGGAAATATGGGGATATTTCAGAATTATAATTATTAAGTAGTATTATAAAGTAGTGAATACTAAAGTCAGAAAAGTAGACAATGCTTTTGAATATCTTGTTCAGAATACAAGGTGCGCACCAAATCGCACACTTATGCACTATTCTACGCCATTTCGTAGTATAAATAGTGTGAGAAGTGTGTCCACGTGGAAAATTCTCAAAAAAGAAGAGGCACTCTTAGTACCCAGATGGGTTTTCAACCGAAAATATGAAGTGTTGAACTTTTGACACTTCACACACTCAACGGTGGCAGCTTCGCTTACGTAGCGGAAGGGAGGCGGGGCTATCAGACGAGTGATAAAGCTTCTGATGATGACTAAAGTAGTGCTGGGCAAAACAGATGAAAACTACATTAAATGTACAATGCACAAATTGATTTTTATTCACACGCATTGTGCCGTGCGACTGAGGTCATTTGTGCTCGTCTGGGAAACCGATATACTTCCAGTTAGTATAAAACCGTTTAGTATTCCATTTGGGACGATACTACCCTTCTAAAATTCATACATGGTTGAGTGCATAGTGACATCATTTGGGACACAACTACAGACTTTGAGTGGCCTGCCTCCTAAAATGTCAGCCAATCAGGTTGGAAGTGGTGATGTCAGCAAGATCTTTCCAGTTTTGTGCGCCCTGTGCACCGGGGTGGTCTGACCAGTAGGGCATTCTGTCAAAGTCCAAAACGGCCGTCCCACCGACGGCCTACGGCCGTGACCAGGGTGGGACTGGCCATCTGGAGTATCAGAACTTTTCCCGGTGGGCTGCTAATATATGGGGCCGGAATGGACGCTCGGGCCGGACAGACGGACGTTATTAACGCGAATGCATGCAACGCGAAGGCATTAACGAGACGGACAAGTAAACATGCAACGCAATGACACGTTACATACAACACCCCACCCCACAATTCCCCCACCCCCCCCTTCTCCCCCCCGTCGACAGAAATGGTGGAGGGCGGATGTAGGCTGAAAACTCCAGGGCCGTTTTTGCTTCCCAGTCCGCCCCTGCCTGTGCATCAGACTGTCAATGAACAAACAGTTAGTTAGTTTAGGGACTGCACAGCAGAATACGGCTATATCTTTTGGCCTTGATAATCAAGTTTACATTAGTTTATTAGACGGCCACTTAAAGGCAGCTGGCATTATCAGTAAGAGTGTTTCCTGAGACTTAAACCCATGACCTTGCGTTACTGGCACCGTGCTTTACCAGATAAGCTAAAGAAACTGTAATTGGATTTATAAACTGCACAATAAGCCAACAGAAAACTTCAACTTTGCTAAACTGAAGGTGAAGGTTTGCACTCAGCCTCTGCATATTTTGGATGAGGACCAGGAAATCCCAGGGAATTAGAGAAACCTTTCATTCAAAGTTAAAATGTAACTTTGTGGCTTTCAGTTTGCGTATTGCCGACTATACAGTTCTCTGTATGCTATTATATTACATACAATATGTTTCGTCCATCCAATGCTCTCTAGAATGATACTGTCACTCTTTCTAATAACAGGTATGGCTTTGACTAAAGCTTATTTAAAGGGACAGTTCCCCAAAAATGAAAATTCTATCATTATTTACCCACCCTCACGTCATGTCAAACCTGTATGACTTTCTTTCTTCTGCAGAACACAAAAGAAGATATTTTGAAGAATGTTGGTAACCAAACAACATTGGCCCCCATTGAATTCCATTGTATGGACAAAAAAACATTTTGAGAGACATTTCTCAAAATATCTTCTTTTGTGTTCCACAGAAGAAAGAGTCCCAGACGAGTTTTAAATGACCTGAGGGTGTATAAATGATGACAGAATTTATTTTAGGGTGAACTGTCCCTTAAGCATGTGCGCTTCCCACCCAAACATATAGTTTAGGAAACATCAACACTGGACGGAAAAATATGCTCGTAAAGGCATTTCACGAGGTCTTTAACAAATTCTTCAATCTGAAAAGATGTGGAAAGGGCAGGATGAAGAGCCTTCAGAACCCAGGTGTGAATCTAAAGAAAGATTTGATGTTTTACTAGAGAGGCTGGAAATGCAGTCGGTTGCGTTGAAAAGATCAGTTTTACGAGTGACAAGACTTCGGTTCCGTTTGAATGATTATGTGAAAACAGAGACGGAGAAATTGACCTCTAGGGTTTTCGTTTCAGCTTTATTGAGAAAACAGATTCAGAGAGAGAGAGAGAGCTCATTGATCAGAGTACACTTGGTTTGTCTTTTTCCCATTTACAGTGCAAGGGTCCGACCCGATGACCCCGCACAGTCCCTCTTGAATACTGAGGAAGTGTGTGTCGCCGTAGAGGACTTCATAAATAAATTAGACTGGAGAATGTTTGTGAACGGAGCCTCCAAAAAAGCATTCAAGTGCATTCACGCGGAAACCACTTCTAGAAACACTCACAGAACCCAGGCTGCATACGTTTAGCATGAGGGGTGTACGACAGCAATAAATAAATGCAGACACTGATTATACCATAGGCACATAGAGCGACAGGCAGAACATGTGATTGTGCTCTATGAGTGGATGGTGAACCATAGTGTGTAATTAAGTACAGTGTGTGTGTGTGTGCGTATGTGTGTGCATGTGTGTGTGTGCGTGTGCGTGAGCGTGTGTGAGTGCATAAAGGTACTGTCATGTATGAAAGTAAGCTGTTTGGTAAACTGTATTTTATGATACTGACAGTTTTCAAAAAACTGTGTCTGATCACACGGGTGCTAATGAGGCTGTTACCATGTTTCTTATGAAATCAAACTCATTTCAAGTGTTTTGGAAAAAGGCGCGAGCCCCCGGGCAAACTTTGTTTTCTGAGCCGGTGATTTAAATTCAAGATAAGACATCAAGTGATCCGTTTTGTTAGAGACTCATTTCCTGTACTGACTGAGATGGAGAGCGGGGCTTTGAATGGAAGATAACAGGGATTTATCTGTCGGAAACACAGTCAAGCTTTTAGGAATTCAATTGTTTACAAGGCATTCTTACGACGCGCAACACGTTAAGACAGCAAGCGATAGAAATCTCTTGCATGTTAATCTTGCACGTTGTATTTGTTGCTTAATCTCTGTTTCAGTTCTGCGGTGAAACCTGTCTGACGCTCTTTCTTTCGTGAAACACAAAAGCCTTTATTCACGTTCATTGAAAAGTCACATGGGTTTGTATCAACATGCAGTTGAGAAATCAGGACAAAAATCATTTTTGAGTGTATTATTCCATTTCTAAACCTTTTACCTCTTATCTCTGTCAGATTCATACTCACATTAAATATTTTATGATATTAAATTAATATTATTATAATATTAAATATTTAATAATTCATTAAAAAACTTGTAGCATTTAAATTGCAATTTTATTTTAAAAGCAATGAGCAAAGAACGGGAGGAATAGAGCGAGAGTCTGGTTTTTACCGAGGGTTTTTTCCTTCTCCCCAGCGTTTTGCCACGTTTGACTTCAAAGGGGCTGCCACGGGGTTTTAAAGTGCATGTGTGTTTGTGTGGTCTTTTAAACCGACCCTGATCTACAAGGCCTAAAATGCAGTTAATCAGCACTCACTTACTGAGGCCAAAAAAACCATGGATTTACTTTTTAAAAGCGAGAGAGAGAGAGAGAGAGAGAGAGATGTCAAAAACCTTCAGCTGTTACCCTGGACCACCTCTGAGGGACAAAGGCAGACAAGAACTTGGACATTCTGCTAATGGCGATCACATATATAAATAAGGCATTTAATCATTTAAATGCAACGTCAAAGCAAATAAAAAAATAGTAGAACGACATTAAAGAATGTTCCTTTGAACTACTCAGACTGAGAAATATATTGTACATAATCAATCATCCAAAGAAAGGAACACATTTCTCTATTATTTTCGGCTCAGAAAACCAAGTCCGGCCCGTTTTCGTACACCCCTCACAAAACAACTTGACTTTGCATGAGAGGCGGAAAAAAATGTGAAAATGAAATCGTATAAAATCTCTACCTCTAAGCTGCTTTCCGTCCCTGCAAACAAAATATTAAATCTCTATTTCACACACAATCATTCAAATAATATTACATTGTGCTGCTCGCAGCCACTTTCTCGTAAGACAACGAACATGAACAAAACAAAACAACCGTACACCTTAGATTTACTGAGAATCGACAGAGGGAGGAGGGCCAAGCTTCAACCCGTGCGACCTCCCGCCCGGTGGGGTGAGCCGCTGCCTGTCAATCACATTTGGGCACGCCCCTCCAGCAAGGCACGATTCAGTGCCTTTTTGTCGTTGTTATTTTAGTGTGCATACAAAGCCTTGCTTTAAATATGCACAGTATAAATACACACATACAAAGGCCATCTTAAAAACGGGAGTGAAGTGTGGAGGGAACTTCCAAAGGGAACACTAAATTAAAAGTGGGAAGTTTGATTATATATTACGGCGTACGTTCTCGAGGCGCTCCTTTCTGTTAAACTTCAATAGTAAGGGTGGCTGGTCGAGTATATTAATAGACGAACCGGTCGAGCAGGTGTGGCTCGGAATCTGTCGTATTGCTTTTGATGGTTGGGAATAGGAGCTTGTACTGTTTTACAATTCAATGGACAAACGTTTCAGAATATAGGACTTCATAAGACCTCAGTCTCCCAAGAAACCTGCAAATAATACTTCACACTTGTCCCTTATTCGCAGTTGACCGACAGCTCCTTGATTTTCTCGAAATAAAGCCACCGTCCATGCGGATTTAAATACAATTTTACATTTCGTGTTTGGTCGATCCCCCGCCTGTGTGGAGACTGCCACTGTCTTTCTCCCATTGCTCGAATGCGTCCAGAGCTCCGAGCATGTGCGCGCAACCGTGTTCGTGTTTATTGCAGTTTCAGGTAGCTGGGAGTGGAGTAGTTGAACATTAGAAAGTCCAGTTTGTAAAGTTGGTAAAGTTGACCCTGCTGCTGCAAACTGATGTTGTTGAAAAACGTCGCTGCCATTTGGTCGGTGGTGCGGGTGGATTTGGCGTACGTCGGGAAGCGCAACGAGTCGCCCACCCCCGCCAGCTTCAACACGTAGTTGGCGTCTTCTTCCAGAGTCTCGTATTTGCCCACCAGGTCGTAGTGGATGTGGCAGGGGTGGCAGAGCGAGTAAACCGTCTGCCAGTGTTCGTTCAGCGGAGCTTCTCTTTGCGTCGCCGGGTCCACCAGGTAGTCTGCGAATTCTTGGAACTTGACGTCGGTGCCGCTCTGCAGCGCCTCGGCCGTGGCGTTCTTACGGTAGCGCCTCACGATCTTCGTCCCGTAGCGCTTGTGGAAGGAGGTGTTGTAGCGCAGCGTGAACTTGTTGCGGTAAGCGGACACCAACCTCTCGAAGGGCTCGCGCACGAAGAGGAACTTGATGTAGCTCTTGAGGCGGTGGTTGATGTCGGGGATGCTGTACTGGTTGAGGGTCTTGAGGTTGGAGGGGACGTGGGCCTCGTTGGACGGAATCTCCATCGGGTCACTGTACTTCCCCCGGCCGCTCAGCACCATCATGACCCTCTTCCAGTTGGTGCAGGCCACTTTGGGCACATAGCAGTAGATGAGCTCGTGCTCCTCGTCCACCACCAGGTGTTTGAGGTCGTTGGGGGTCAGGACGCGTCTCTTGCGACTGGACGCGCTGTGGGCACGACATGTGTCCGCTACCTGATCTCGCCGGGCCTGATGCAACACCGCCGCCGCGGAGAACTCGGCCTGGGGAAGAAAGGATTGAGAAGTTATTTTAACAACAAAACCTTACAGGAAAAGATTTATTGTGTGTCTGCTGCGATCTGATTTTTAGGTTGGAGTGTTTCATTTTCTAACATCGTACTTATATTAGTGCAAAATAATGACACAGCATTTCTCCCAAGAACACTTGAGCGCAATTCACTTGTAATAAGATCTTAAAAGATCTTAAAATCGTAAATGAGATCAGAGAAAGAGTCATGAAATGTGTTTTCTCTTTCTTCTCTCCCTAACACTGTTGTGTGAAGCATTGGTTCAAGACACAAGAGCTCCACGACCACATTCTTCAATAACCACAGACACACGTGGTACCGCCATTAGCTAAAGCCTCGTATAGACTCGAGATCAGCACGCTGCCATACAGAGGCTTCTCCACACGAGTCCTGTCAATATCTGAAAGGTCTGAAAGACATCCTCAACAGCGGGAGCGTTCAGCTCAACCCCTGGACATCTCCCCTCCAGAACAATTCAGTCGCAGCCTTGCTAAGACAGCTAACTGTACACTTCAAATAAACCTGAAGACTTTGATTATCTGCTTCTGTGTGTTTGATCAAAGTTGGAAATGAATTTTGCAGGATGGTTGAGCTGGAGGATTGAGCACCTTTGCTTTTCTCGTTGAACACACTTCTTAAGTCATAGGGTAGTGAACCTGACTACATAGCACTTTGAGGCATCATAGTGCTCCATGCAAACCTTTTTTCCACCACAAAATGTGAAGACCCAATAAAATAATCTAGAGCTTGGCATTTAATAAAAAGATGTATTCTTTACGAATATAACCAAACTATGAAATAACTTTTAATGCTTGAGTCTTCGATGCTTTGACTTGAAAGAGCCACGAAACACTAAACAACATTTATTTAGATGTAAACAAAGTTGGTTGTGTTGCACATCATAGAAAACAATGTTAGCAACTGTAAGTTATTACAGTAGAGAGAGCTAGTTCATTTCTAGCTTTTTTGTGCTATTTTTGCCTTCCGGGTTTAAAATCCTCATCTGGCCAACGTCAAAGGATGTGACGTGGCGATGTACTATAGTACATCGATGACGCGTCGGTGTCTCATTATTATTCATGAGACTGTGTTTTCTTGACCAATGAGAAGACATATCTCCTAATTATTCATGACAGCGCCTTGTGATTGGAGCGCCTGTCTCCCATGCCGGAACCTTCGCTGGTTTTTAACGGCTCTTCTCACAGCGTTCAAGCCCATTTTAATTGCATTTTCAAAAACGACAGTGAGGTAGAATGTAGCTGAAAGGGGAGGTTTCGTGACACTTTAAACAATTATAAGTCATCTTGAGACCCCCTGGTTGAGAAACGCTTGCAAATTCACCCAACACAATCTCACGGGAATTCGTACTTATTTTACGAGGTGGCTCATTCGTATGAATCGTATTGCCAGTGATGTAAGGGGGAGGGGCTTCAGCATTGTTTTTATCTTATAATCTTACATTTTTTGTACGACGCCCATTCATACAAATTGGCCACGTTGTAAAATAGTTATAAAATCCCGTGATTGTGATCATTTTGGCCACACTGTTATGCGGTATTGTTTTATGCTTGGTAGAAAAATTTGTCCAAGATGGCGGAGAGAGAGTGATTGTGATGCTTATTGTTTTTGTAAAATACCAATTAATAATTGTAGTTGGTTTTAATTGTAGTTGTATGCTTAGTATAATAGCATGTTGTTATCTTGGCGTCGAACATCAAACTCCATCAGAATACATTGCATGTTGAATTCAGTGCGCTTCACACACACACACTATTGTGTGTAGCGCCTAAATTTAGCGTTAGCTGGTATATTTTTTCTGGTGCAACAGTGAAAGTCAACCGCATCTATTTTTCACCAGTATACCGTAACACTCGTCCCTGTGAAACCGTGTTTATGGAGTGGGTGTCTGCGAACGAGGGCGTTTTGGAAGCTGTGCTTTGTATTGTTGTCACATTTAAGAGCGATTTTAAAAGCCTAAACTCCCGACACTCCATAACAAAAGCAGCATCTCGCCACATCAAACAAACCCCAGACTTGTGAAAGTTCTGCTAACTGCCTGAAGGGAATTTGGCCGTGTTGTGTCGACCCTTGCGTCAGTCTTCTCAATAGAGGCCGAAAGTGAAAGGTCAGCCTTACAGGTCAGTGGTGAATTTATGCAGACGAATCTCTTCAAGAGGTTTTCAGCTCATAGACTAGAATAGGAATAGAACGTTGGCATTTTTATAAAACGAGCAATATTGATGTTTGTGCGGTGAAGGTCATACCTTAAATTTAATTTCAAGTTCGAGTTTATTGACTTTTGTTTTCTAACTCGACAGGTTTGACTGCGTTTCAAGTTCGTGCATGCTGGATGCAATCTAATGTTCAAAAAGAATGAAGCGCACATACACTGCTCCAAAATCATTATTCAAACCCACACCCACCCCTCTCTCTCTCTCTCTCTCTCTCTCTCTCTACACACCCACTCTCGCTCTGTTTCAGTGGAATTTTCCCAGGGGTTTGCAGCCAGTATCTGTACTGACAGTTTATTAAATTCTTAGTATAAAGCGCCATATGTCACCCTCACAGCAGATGATTTGATAAGAAATCCAAACCATGTCTCAGCAGATACAGAACATGAGCTTACTCAGTGAAGACGAGTATTCTTAAAGGAATCGTTTAAATAAGAACAATTATTTACTCTACCTCATGTTACAAACTGATACGATGTTCTTTTGTGGAACACAATAGGAGACATCTGGAAGCATGTTTTTCCATACAGAGTGAAAGAGATTGGGGACAGTAGGCCTATGAACTGACCAAGGACCATTTCTGTTTATAGAAATCAAATCAAAATTGGCCTGAAGATTTTTTTGGAAAAACTACAATAAAATAACCTGACATAAAGTTAGGTCACTAAATTTATTAACTAAAAATAGACAAAAACTAAACTAAAATAAAAACAAAATTAATCTTATATAGCAACATAAAAAAATAAAAATTACTAAAGAATAAACTAAAATTAACATGAAATATAATAATAAAATATAATTCAAAATATTGATAAAACTACAATAAAACTGAAAACAAAATTAACTCTGAGGAAGACACAATCTATTATTTACACCTTTATGAATCTATAAACGTTTATTTTATTAACATTTATCATTTAACGTGAACGGTAATCTGTATCATCTCATTAGATTTTGTAATAGTTCTGCAGATTTTCATTTTTGGGTGCATCAAGCAGCGGTTCTCCATTTCGTCCATTGAAAAGAATTAGTCATGATCTTAATTTAATAATCTCTCGCGCTCTGTATCTTATTAAAATGACCGTCGCCGTACACACAGCTCTCATCAGCAGAGTGTTTGTAGTTGGCGGAGTCATTTCAAAACACCGAGAGCATTTCTGGGAAGCATACGTATATAGCTAATGATATAGCGTCCATTCCAGGGCCTGCAAACACATCAGGACTTGGGTAATAGAAAAGTTTAAGATACAAGCTTGAGCTGATATCGGCTCTCCACTCTATTATACAGGGGTAAAGAGAGGGGAAATGAGGTCATGAGGGGTGGAAATGGAGGGGAATAGCGGTAAAAGGGTGAATGTGGGGTAAATTAAGATTTGATGGGTCCTTTTCTCTAGCACTAAAAGACCACTGCCGGTATCTTTTGGTCCATGTTGTAGCTGGTCATTATCTAATGCAATCAGAACATCTCGGACCATCAAAATAAATCTACTAGTTGTACGTGACAGCTTAAGGTGGTCAAGCTAGTTCTCTAGTGAGTTGCCTTCCAGCATACACACTTTTTCCTCTTGGTCTCCACCGGTCTTAATATGTTTCTCTCCTTCGGTAGCTCACGCTGGCAGACGACAATACACGTTCACATGGTGCTCGGTCAGCGGATGCCCAGAGCAAACATATTCCCAAACGCTCGGCAACCTTCCCTCCTCTGCAATTACAGAGCTGGAATCCATCCGCATGCATAATACACCTCAAAGAAACGCGTAAACATTTTTTTCAAATCATACCAGAGCCTTTCCCCATCTTTTTAAAATGATATGTTTGTCCCCTAACCTTGCCCATTAACACTTAAACCTTTCTGCATTTTTACCTTATTTTTAATTTTATTAAGCTCCTTTTACTTATGAGGAGATACACACACAGAAGATTGCAAGAAAGAAAAAAAGCTGCATTTCTGTTCAATGGCACGAATGGCAACACACACACAGTGAGAAATTAAATGTGTGATTACATTTGTTTCACAATACGCTTTTAAATACGTTGTGCTGTTGCTATATTTGATTAGATAAACATGCACTGAAAAGCACAGCTGGCAGCAGCCCCTGGTATTAGGCAATATGTTCCAACAAAGCATGGAGTATGATGATGTGTGTGTTTGCGTGTGTGTGTGTGTGTGTGTGTGTGTGCGTGTGCGTGTGTGTGTGTGTGTGTGTGTGTTACGCTCAAGACATTTATCTCTAGCTGACACTCCTGAAATAGGCTTCAAAATGCTGTTAATACCAAACGCAAACAGCACCCGAGGGAAAAGCATAAATATAAAAAAATCAAAGCCCTGCCTTGTGTGTGAGAGCGCTACCATCACACTCATTGTCATTCTCGGGCGTAAGGCAGGTTATGAGTTGACCCTGTGACCGCGATGACCTCGGACGCCTGCTCTCCTGAACGAAAGATGAAGAACGTCAGTCCTCCCCCCTTTTCTTTCTTCTACTTCATTCCATCTGTCCCCGTGCTGAGATTTATAATCCATTTATATAAACTCAGACAGTGTGAGATTAGCACACTCAAAGGGCTGAAGTTTAACTCGAAGAATAAATCCGATTCTGAAATCTGCAATAAAACGAGCAGACGGGGACCGGGTGAAATGCTCTGATTTGATTAGGCAGTGTTGACTGAACTGCTTTTGATTATATCATCTATTTTAAATGACATTATTTAAGAAATATATTTATCATTTAAATGCAAAAACAAAATGCACTGTGTAGGAAGTCATTTAACGCCAACCAGACGTCATTACGCAATAAAACACGGTGATCAGGTGGTCCTGCGCTACATCGCAATGGCTGTGTTATCCTGTTTAATATATGGCTACCACCCATAGGCCTAAATAAATCAATAGAATAAATTAAACATTGAACTGAAACTTATCATTTCATATTTTCTTAATCCGGTTATAAAGAAAAACCTAGATAAAATGCATAGGCTACTACATAAATAATAAGAGCGCAGTGCGCTATTTCGAACATGCCCTTGAAAAACATTACATTTCTTTCATTGAAGTCTACACAGAAACTCAACCCCTCGGGAAACTCAAGCAAAACTGCTCCAGCACGGAAAGTTGATGCTTATTGTGCTCGCGCTGTACTGCGCCGGCAGCTCGCGCCGTTGCCGTGGCGACGATGACTCATGCCCGCCGAGCTGCGGTTGCGATCGGACAGCGAGCCCAGCTGAGCACTGCGCTACTTTGAGCTGTCTGTGTTTGCTCTGTAAACACCGAACGGGATGCCAAGTCTCGGGATGCCGCACTGCGAGACAGTTAATACCACTGTGGATGCCGCGTTCGCGCTCCCGATAAAGGTGTCCTTGTGCGTCCGGTCTCCTCGCGCTTGACAGATCTGTTGTCTATCTGTTAAAGCGGCGGGCTTGATTTAGTGCTGCCGCAGTCAAATTGATCTGGTGTCAATGAGAGGAAGAGAGAGAGAGGCTGCCAGCATCTGCTCTTGAACACGGGACACGTAACGAGACCGGATCAACTTTTCCGAGCTGATGCAACTTTTCCGGTCGCGGGGCCACACAGCGCGAATGACCGCGTGCACGCCGTTGTAGATGATGTCATTCGAGTGTTGCATCAACACGGATGGCATTCTATGTATATAATCCCATTCCTGTGCTCTGTAGATTTCTGTTTGAAGTGTTGAACACATCCTACACTGTTTGTTATAGCGGCATGAATGAATGAGATCCCGAATTGTGCGTCTTGGGGATTCAGTTCTGGTGATAAGATGATTGGTAACACAGTGAATAGAGTGTTTAGAGGGTGAAAGGCTGCTGTGTGAAATGCCCTCCTCGCTTACAGAGGAAGTTTCCACTGCTACTGACCAGCACTGCCAATGTGTCCTTTCTCCTGCCCGGGCACGCACATAAACACAGAGAGAGAGAGAGAGAGCGAGAGAGACGTATGCTGCATTGACAGGTTAAAAAAAGCACGGGGGAAATGATGCTGTGTGTCCTAAAGAACTGAGTCATGATACATCTCTAATATCTCTATTATTTCTCCCTAATTTAGCGTAAATCTCTTTAAATCTCTCTTGGGAGAGATCCCCAGAAATCTCACAAATCTATGTTACAGTTTTAGAAGAGATCTTAACAATGCCATAAACTGAGCTCAGATTTGACTGTAATCAAAAGTTATAGAATTTTTCAATATGAACTCAAACATTTCTCATCAAATTTACCCATATCCAGATGATTTTTCATTTTACAGCTCCATGCTCGTGTATTTTTTCGTTAATGAGCTTGTTTCTTTTGCTCTACTAGACACAAATCTCAGTTGTTTGCGTTTTATTGGTTCCATTTAGCTTCATTTTGGCCCTGAATGTGCATTGGGGCTCTATCAGAACAGACCTGCGATTGATGTTAGACACACACAAACTAAGTAGCGTGTACGGACATGCACCCTTTCACCCCAAGCCGCACACCCGAAAAACCTGCCTAGAGAAAAACAAACAAAAACACGCGTTCCCACCGAGCGAGAGAAAGAAAGAGACTCAGAGGACGAGAGGAAGCGAGGGCGGGAGGAGGTGACAGGAAAAAGAGAGAGCGAGTGAGAGATCCTGGGAACTGGTGTCAAGCTGGTGATTTTCCACCTCTCGCACCTGAAAAGCATCTTGCACTGAGTTACACTAGAGACGGATGACACAGAGGCGTTCAGTTCAGTGAGTTCACAAACTAATAGCAGAGCTGTGTGTGTGTTGAGAGAAGCAGAAGACATCTGATGCTGTGATTGTAGATCTCCGGTGAGGAGTTTACACCTAATGAAAGGCTGCATAAACTTTCACCAGATTCCTTAAACATATTTCAGATTGTTTGTGTTTTGCATTCAAATGTTTTCAATTGAAAAATAATACAAGTATATTTTTATTCAGCTCTTGTGTTGTGTTTAGAACTTTGTCAACACAACACGTCGAGTCAAAACAAGCCAAATTTAAAGACATGAAGGAAGTTGATCTCGCAATCATTTTCTTTATTATGCTTATTAAAATTCCAGGCACCGCTAGACATAATAGCAAAATATTCCCTGGGGTTTCTCATTAGGGGTTATTTTAGTTTAGCCTTTTTTTTTCTAATTTTCAAGACAAAGTTTCAGAATCACTTCAATTTCCTGAATACATTCACATTTTTATGTCAAGTTTTATACAGAATAATTTACAATGAATTTAACTTATTGATTTACGTATTCACATTTTAAATACACCGCAAATAAAGTCTCTTTGTGTCTGAGCAGTTTTTGGCCCTGATCAAACCCCATGTCTGTAAGCATCCAACACAATCTGGATATGTGAAAACATGGAGATTTTTAAAGGCCGACCAAAGTGATTTGGGCAGTTTGATTGATATTCATTGGAATGCACGAGTTCATTTTGGAACCGAACTCTTCTGGTGTTTCCTCAGTTTGCTGGTTTGAGAGTCTGATCTTTGCCTGTCTGATCTTGCATCTGCTGCTTATTTGTGTAATTGTCTTTGACATATTATGGGGTGTGTGCTTCCCTCAGGTGCTCGCCATCACACACACGCTGTGAAGAAATCAAACATCCGTGCTTAAAGGAGAAGGACAGAGGAGCCTTTAAATATGTAAGGGATAATCCACAGCTAGCCGTGCGTTAACGACGTGGAGGCCGAGAACCACCCGACGCGAAGAATCGAGTATTCAAAAAGACCATGGTATAAAGTGAGATATGACAGCTGTCAGCCAATAGCACTCTTGCTCAGTTTTGTTCATTCCCATGATTCCATGACAGGCCTTTAATATCTGCATCATTCATTTCTGGAGAAAGCTTGCATGGATTTCTCAAGTCTGATATCAATGAAGCATCACCTTTGTTCTAAAACCTTCCGAGCTGCCTGTTTAGACAACACTTTTTTGTGCTATATTTAGTCACTACAGTTTATATTTGCACCATAATTACGCTTTGGACAACTTCTAAGGCAGCACTGTGAACTTTAGAAATCCCAAAATGCATTGTGACAAATTGTGTAAAAATATTCAGCCAACGGCGGAGCAGTTATTGATTATGATTTATTAAAAACGTGATTATATTTAATGTTAAAATGACATTAATAATCACCTACCTAGCTATTGGTGTATAGTTTTATGCTTTTTGGAAAATGTAATTGTTAGATAAACAACACTGAACGAATAATGAGTCTCAGCTCAGCAGGTGTCTGGAACAGTGCTTGTTTTGTGTTTCCCACAATGCACTCCTTCAAAGACCATAAATTTCATATGTCTAAACAAGCCAAATTAAACGGCACCGAGTAACTTTATCTCGGAGTCATTTTTATTATCGCGCATATTGATATTCCAAGCACCGCCAGATGTAAAACCAAGCAACATATCTCCTGGGGTTCCTTGTTAGGGGCGAGATGGTAAAATTCACAACAAAGTGGAATTATTCAGCGATCGAGCAAGAGTCTCATTACACAGCGGGATCAGTAAAAGCTGAAAAGAGGCACATTACAGCACATAAAGAGCTTTACTCAGGACGAACAGCCTCTGAGAGAGAGAGAGAGTAATCTGCTATAATAATCTCCGTGTAATAGTTTTAGGACCTGTCACTGTTCCTGGTGGAATAATAAAAGCGGTGTTAGAAACATCGCATCTCGATAGCGAGGAGAATGATTTTACAGCACGCTGTGAGTGTTTGTTGGTGAAATGTTCATGATGACATCACAAAGAAGTCGTGTACACACACTGCCCGGGTCTATTATACTCACGACACGGGTGTTGCGTTCTGCGAGTGCACAGATACTCGTCACCCAATCTTCTGGTGTTGTGTTTCTATGTCTGATTCAGTGACCGTGGCTACTTTCACCGGTCAACCTTCATTTAACTTGCGTGTGTGTGTTTAGAGGGGGGTATTGAAAATCACCAGATAAGCAAAAGCCTTTCAAACTGTACCTTGTAAAAGTGTCTCAAAACTCAATGAAACTCTGTTTCCTCCCTGTGTATCAAATGGTTCAAGAGTGGTAAAGCCAAAAAAAAAGGTGCACGTTCCCATAAATATGAATGGAACACTCATGCATTCGTGCTGTTGCATATGGAAAGCTCGCTTATGGAAAGTCAAAATATACTGTACATGTATTCATACTCGCTTAGCATCCACCTAATGGATTTCATTCATTCGTGTGAATTTACATCAGAACAGCTGCGTGCATGTGTGTGCGTGTGTGTGTGTGTGTGTGTGTGTGTGCGCGTGTGCGCGTGTGCGTGTGTGTGTGTGTGTGCGTGCGTGCGTGTGCGCGTGTGTGTGGTGTTAGACAGGCCCACCTACAAATTGTGTTCTGACATTTCCAAGAGCTCGACTTCATTTGCGTCCTGACAGCCGTCTCAAGGTGAAAGAGTTTTTGAGAGAAGGATGAAACCATTAGAGCAACACCTTCTTTCCCATATAACAGGACGGTCAGTCGGGCGACAAAGATCTCTGGGTGTGCTATCACTCACAAAAGGGTCAGGTGGACAGAAACGGGCGAGAAGGTGAGCGTGAGAAAGACCGAGAGAGAGAGAAGCGAAATCAATCCTCGCTTGGAGGTTGAGCGGATCCGTTCGGCTGAGCTCTGAACGCACACGTTTTACATTGGAAATGATACGAGAGGGCTCTTACGTGTTTCCATAGTAACGCGCTCAGGTGTTCTGCCGAAGGTCCAGAGGTTATTCTTTCCAGCTGACCTCAATGCAGACGACTTCATTATAATATTCAATCAGAATACGAGTTCTGTTGCTTTTAGTCCGTGTGTATTATGGTGTGCTCCCAAAAGTCGATCAAATAAGCATTAAGCTGTTACGTGCATTTAAAATCTTTCTCTTCTGGGTAAAATGGACTAAAAATAGAAATATGATGACTCATCTTGCACGCAGTTATGCAAATTGCAAAATGCAATCTGGTGCATTATACATCTGCCATCTGACAAACGAAAGCGTGTAACGTGGAATCCACCGCACTGATACCTGCGTAGGGTTGTACAGCTCCTGCAAGGCGTTTCTTGAGCCTTTCCGACAGCATCCCTCCACTGCGAATGGGTTCCGCCTCATGACTGCAACAAAACACAGAGAGGAGAACGGTTAAAACAGCCAATCAGAGACGGGCGGAGAGCAGAAGCGACCAATCCCAAAGGGGCAGGTTTTGTTATGTAGCAATTTGTAGCGTTTATATGGTCACTTGAACACACACAGACACACACACATGTCTGGTTTATTATCTCCGTGGGGACAGTCTATAGGCGTAATGTTTTTATACTGTACAAACTGTATATTCTATCCCCTATCCCTAACCCAACCCCTAAACCTAAAGATCATAGAACACTTTTTGCATTTTTAGATTAAAAAAAATATTGTTCTGTACAATTTATTAGCTTTTGTGCCGATGAGGACCTCAATTTTGGTCCCCATGAGTGGGTGTGCATTCAGGTTTAGGTCCCCACCGGGATATACAAACATGAACACACACACACATCACACACCTGACATCTTGTATGTGTGTGTGTGTGTGTGTTGTGTGTCTGTAACACGCAGAAATGTGTTGTAATAGATAAATGATGTAAGCCAGGGAACGCATGCGTGCAAACAGTCTCTATGCTGTTACAGACAGTAATAGTTTTCAGTTTCTTTCTCAGAGTGACCGGCACTGCTGAACTAACACTACATGAAAGCTGATGACCGGCACTGCTAAAATGGTGCCCTATGAAAGCAGCCTCTGTGTCACGCCGCCACAGCGCCAAGACTGACAGATTTAGTACTACATTTAGTCTCTCAGCAGGCTAGTCTTATGAGCGCCCGCGTAACATTATCTTGACTCATAGCGTGTATTTCTGTTATGTTAATGGTCATATGTGTTCACACGCACACAGAGAGCATTGTTTAAAGTGTGTTAATGCCCATAAGCTTACACGCTTCCCAGAGCGTCTGATGTCTGTTTAATCCAGCTAGAGGAATAGAAGGAAACAGAGATTTGTGGAAATGAGGATAAGAATGACATTAAAACGGGAATAGAGAGATTACCGGACAAGAAAAGACAGATTGTTGGTCACTAGCATTTGTGTGTTTGGGTCCTCGGCGTGGGATATTGGTTCGCTGGTGACCCCACAACAAGACTTCTTAAAGGGAGAGTGCACGCAAAAATAAAAGTTCTCTCATCATGTGGTTCAAAACCGGTATATGACTCTATCGTCTGTGGAACACAAAAGAAGATATTTCGAGAAATGTCTCAGTGGATTTGTGTCCATACAATGGCAGTCAATGGGGGCCAATGTTGTTTGGTTACCAACCTCTTTCAAAATATCGTCTTTTGTGTTCTGCAGAAGAAAGAAAGTCATGCAGGTTTGGAATGATGCGAGGGTGAGTAAATGAAATTTCATTTTGGGGAGAACGATCCCTTTACGAGCGAGTCACCATTGAAAGCCCTATATTGTTTAACCGCACATCCTTACATCTATTACAACAAGAAACCACGGGCCGCAAACACAATAAACGTGTGTGTGAGGTTCAATATGTGTTCACGCTACCTGAGCATGCACTAAACGGACCCCCCCTGTGTTCAGGTGTACGCTTTTGTTTTTAAATGGGGGGCAATTAGACACACACCTGCTCCAATTTCCTGTGTGCTGACAACACCGTTGACAGTGCCACACCACCTGTATCCCCCCACCGTGACCGTGAGCTAACCCCCTTCATCAAACAGTTGGGCATTGTTTGGGACGAACCATTTAGAGGTGGGGGTTCTGAATACCAAGCTGTAGGCCATAGGTATTGATGAAATGTCTCGCTGTTGATGGATGAGAGGCAATTTTTATTCCGTAGAGCAGGGAAACCGATGGCAGAAAAATAGCCCGGGGCGCAAAGATTTAATTCAATCCCAGGGGAAATGGGAGGACTAAATAAGCGATGTGGGAATGTTTTATCCTTCTGAACTCCTCGACAAATGCGCAGCCCAAGAATAACCATAAAAAATGAAAGGCGAACAAGAGAATTATTGATGAGACAGAACACAGAGGTTACATTTAAAGAGAGAGAGATGCGTACTTAAAAATACTGGATTATTTGTTAACAAGGCCAGCTGAAATGACCTTGCGCTACACTTTCCCAGCATGCTTGTTTCCTCCAAGCCTATGATCACACACAGCGACCATCCATCAGCCGGGGATTATGGTATACTGGAGGATTAGTCTGCCTCTGTCTAACATACTCTAAAACACATCGCTTCCCGTATCTCAGCTCGGAGCGGACGAAACCGTACATTACACTACATCACACAGAGCCACGCGCGTACAGGGAGAATAAAGATTAGAATGAAGATCACAGAGCTCTGTTTGTGCTTCTTATGACACAAAAACCTTTTACTGCTACAAAAATGACAATATATTGTAACTATTACTATTTTTAACATTCACCAAGTGCCAAATGAAAGCAAAATCTGACTTTGGCAGGCAAATACTAATTTTACAGTTGTAAGAATGAAAGTCCCAATCTTGCTGATATAAATGATGAGAGAGGTTAAACCGTCTACTTTTTACATCAAATTTACCAGGAGTTTATCCAGCGTTCTTATAAACAGAGACATGCATATATCATATGATACCACGACTGAATCATTTTCTTCAAACTCCTCTTCATTCATCTTATTTCTCCTCTTTAACGCAATGAGGCTTCAACCCTTTAATGGTTTGAATTAGGTCGAGCTTGATATTTACAATGTGTTAGGCTAACTTCATTAAACAACAGATCAAATCAGTTGTGTGTTTACGTGTGTTTGTTTACGGCTTGTTCCCATTAGCTTCTGGCATTTTCACATTCCTTCTTTTTTAACAATCAATATCAGATGGTTTTTTATGGTAAGTCTTATTTGATTGAATGCCTAGCAACAGTACTCCAGCAGTTTGGTAAGTGTGTGTGTGTGTGTGTGGGAAGGGTAAACCCTACGGTACGGGGACAAAATGTCCCCACAAAGATGGCAATGTCCAAAACCCTTGTCCTTGTGGGGACATTTTTTGGTCCTCATGAGGAAACAAGCTTATAAATCACACAGAATGAACTTTTGTGAAAATGTAAAAGAGCAGACAGTTGTGTGTGATTGTTAGGGGTAGGGAATATGAGATACAGTTTGTACAGTATAAACACCATTGCGTCTATGGAATGTCCCCATAAAACATGGAAACCCAACATGTGTGTGCGTGCGTGTGTGTATGTAAGAGTTTTACCAGATATATTCTGGCTCATTTCACCCAAATAACTTTAGGATGATCTTGTGTACAAATATAATGGGGACAAAAATTGCATTAAAACAGGAAAATCTTTTATAGTGAATAATACACACTTAACTGGCTTAATAAAATGCTAAATCATGTTTCATTGAAAATGTATAAATGCAGAAAGGTTTGTGTGAAGGTCAGGTTTAGGAAATATAAAATATCAGTAGTTCGTGAATGGAAAATTTGTGTAATGCAGTACAAGTGTGTATATGTGTGTGTGTGTAAGAATTTTACCAGATATATTCTGGCTCCTTTCACCCAAATAACTTTAGGATGATCTTTCCATCATACATATGACCTAATGAATGAGCCAACCCCGGGTCAGTGTCTGTCTGTGTTGCCCTAAGCTCTTTAGTCAGATTGTTTTTTTTCTATTGCAACCCCATAATCCTCTTTTACAGATGTTACAGATGTAAAAGAGTGTTAACAATTACTAGACAGAGATTGTGTAGACGTGTGTTGTCTGCTGTGTCTGAGTGTTTCCAGTTTCTCCAAACTAGCAGAAAGATCCTGTCAGAAACCACAGCATGAAGACCGCAAGAGTTTCTTCACCCGTACGTCTGGCTTTCCACTCACCCATACGTGTGTCATGTTCTCCAAACCCAAATCATCAGAGTGAATACTGTACAGCGGTCATATCTGTATCTGCTCCCAGACTGTGTGTAGATCAAGTGTGTCCAGAATGAATGAAATGATTCAGAGTTAAACAGCCGAGAGCCATATGATAAACCATATGGGAAGGAAAATCGGTAATGGGATCTCTTCAACATCAAATGCTTTAGTCATGAGATGAAAGGGTGAGCAAATTCGGAATTTAACAAATGGATATGTTTCTCATGAGAAAAAGTAATCTCATATGTCTCTGCTAGAGGTTTAGAAAATCAGATTTCAAAATGAACTCAAACATTTCTCATCAAATTCTCACAAGATCAAATTGCTATCCAGTTCATTTATAGTGTGCGTCAATAATTGTCAATTGTCACAATTCTTTGTATTTTCATATTCATGTCTTGTTTTTATCTCTAGAGAAACATTTGATACTTGAATAAGTAATGTGGAGATTGTAGCGGCATCTAGTGGTGAGGTTGAGAATTGCAACCAACGGCTCACTCCACCCCTTCTATTTGAAGCACTACGGTGGCTGACACAGAACTAAGATGTGGTCACGTGCTTGCCTCTTTGCTGAAGGAGATAACGTATTTACCAGACACCCTCTGTAGAGCAGTTTGTCCGTTAAGGGCTACTGTAGAAACAACATGGTGAATTCCATGCAAGGGGACCCGCGTTGCATGTAGATATAAACAGCTTATTCTAAGGTAATGAAACAAAAGGCTTCATTATGTAAGGTTTTTATACACCTCTGAAGACATAGTTATGTATATTATATTGCATTTCTGTCAATAGATCCTCCAAAAAATGACACACAGCACCTTAAATTGAATTGATCAACTGAGCAACACTGTTTCCTTATTCCTCATATACTCTCACACACACAACAGTGAATATGACTACCAACTGCAGTATACCTCACCAGACTTCTGCTGTTTGTGCGTGTGTGTGTTATGTGTGGGGCTTTTTATGAGTGTGTCAGCATCCTGGCGGCATGATGCCGACACAGCACTCTAATTGCATACTGAATATGGCCACGCGCGCACGCACACACGCACGCACACACACCACCAAGAGTCCTCACTCTTCCTTCAGACTATTACCTGTTGGTTTGTTTTCTTCATCTTTGTATCTTTGTCCTTGTACAGAATGAATGAACACAAACTCAATCACAAACACCCACTCTCTATAGCGCTCTCTCTCTCTCTTGGGGCGATCCGGGCTGTCGTTATTCATTCATCTTGTCCTTCCCTCAGCGTCTTCATCCATCCATATTGTCCCTCAGATCGCATTACATCTGAAACTACCCGACAAACGCATCACCTTCAAGAGAGACGGAGAAAAATACTTCACTGGAGTCCCTTTAAAGCACTCTCTTGTGTGTGCTTTTCATGCAAATATATTCTTTGTTCCGCTAGCTAATGGACTGCCTACAGAGACGGTGTTTTGAGCTATGATGGGTGCCTGTTTCAAAAAGTAGCCATCTTAATTATGATGCCTCTAGAAATATCTTGTTTTGACCCGCGTTGCAAGGTAAAGTCATATGCGTCTTTTACAAAGAAAACAATCCCAAAGTGCACTGCGACAAAATTGGTGATAAAAAAACATTATTCGTTGTGTAATTATAAATATATAAATAGACTATTTTAACAAATGTATGCGTGTGCTTTGTGTTTATTTGCCATTGACTTAGCAGGATGCCAACGACGAACTAAAATCAAATGCAAACGGAGTTTCGCCTGCAAACAGAAGGCAGGGCTCAATTTAGTAGGAGGCAGAAGTACGCAGCGAAGCATCTCACTATGTTTTGGAAGAGAGTCAGAGTTTAATGTTGTTTTTGTTTCTCTGTGAGAGTACGGACACCCACTCTCTCTCGTCGTGGTTCGACTGGTTTGATCTGCATTGCAGGTGGTCGCAGGATAATCTGCATTTGTCCTGCAACTCAGGCCAAAAAATAGCTTCACACCAACACACATAACACATAGACATATGAACAATACTTTCACTTTAAACAGCGCCGTAATGCAATGTCAAGATGCTACCATGTTTACAACTGAAACTTGTTTTAGTTGAAAATAAACAAAATGCATTCATTGTGGAAGCACGAAGATTTCAAAAGCATTGCTTTACCATACTCCATTTCACAACTCTAAACCTATAGTAATGATCTGCTCAGATTCCACATAGACAAATATGTCAAGTAAGCTACAATTTCATGTTTCGAACAGAGATGGCGATAGAGAGGCAAAAGTTACAGATTGCATTTTACAGGTGACCTATTAACACTTAGGTAAGTTCTTGGTCATTTGTACACTACAGGTTTTCAGTACACACTTTCACTTTAACATACACACAGCAGTGTCTCATTAAGAGGATAATTGATGTCTAATGACCTGCTGTTTGGCGCACATCCGGAGCTGAAGCATCAGTGTTTGCACTTACTGTACACACAACGCTGAATCTTCGTTATTTTTAAGTACACATGCACAAACAAGGAAAAGACACTTTCCAAAATCTGGGACTGAAGTCAGGCTGGTGGTCTCTTGCGTGCGCGTGTGTGTAAGCGCGAACCCCCTGGTGTGTGATAACACGTCTGCAGGCTGGAGAGCCATCTGCCACTCAAGAACTCGATCCATCAAAACACAACACGAGAGACAGTCAAACAATACATTCCGCCATATTTACAGACCGCAGACAGTTTGTTTAGAGATAATAAGGGCAAGGTGGTAGCACATGCTGAAAGATATGAACTCATAATTAGATTCTATATCACGAAAACAATGTAGGTGACCTTTCACGGACACGCTTTGTGAATTTACAAGCCTTATGTCAAACTAACACTTATGTCCAACCGGCATGCAGTGAGATCCTATTAAAGGTCTATAGGATTTTCTACATACTGTACATCTCCCCGCATGATGAAAATGCCCGCGAGAGTCTCGTACGGCTTCTGAGGTGCACATCATTGCACTCCCTGACATCACGGATGATGCAATAAAGCTTAAAACTATCGGCGGGCTGTCAACATCGTTTCCAGGCCGTCGCTAAGCATCGCTCTGTGTGCCCATGTGGGAAATTAGCTAGTCACGGAGACGGAAGGAAGTGCTTGTGTCAGCTAAAGAAGAGAGAGCGAGAGAGAGAGAGAGAGAGAGAGAGAAGAAAAAAGGAAAAGAAAGTTGAAGTCCGCTCTGCAGTCATTGTTCACATCCCAATTCCCAACAATAACCCACGGCGCGTCCCGATAGTATTATGCACCTCCTGGTTTGGAGGTGTTCATTTGATTTCTCATCCCAGCGACAGAAATCAGTGAAGATGGTTTTTGTCCTGTTTGGAGCTTGACAGCTACATTAACTATTCACTTTAGCCTTGCTATTCAATGTCTTATTTATTTATTAGGCCTATTCTCTGCTTTTGATATCAGGTCATTGTGGACAGTTTTGTTAGGAAACAACCACATCTAACAGCAAGCTGCAGGCCTGGCAGATGGCTGGCGTTTGTTTGTGCCGGGGACTCTGGGAAATAAAATGATACTTATACTTGATACTTATGCGGCTTGAAGCAAAAAATAAGGGATCTGATAAAGTCTCCGAAGTGTTTACGCACCATAAGTTTTAGAGAGTGTTGGGGATAAATGTGAAAACGCTTCTCTCTAAGCACAGTCATCTCACACCAGATCTTCTGCCCTACCGTATCTACCACCACAGTTTCTTTATTAATACAAATGAGCCAGAAATACAATAAATCACTTTAAATTGCAGCTCTTAAAATGTACAGTAAATCAATCACTCTAAATGAAACTGTTTTAATTACACTTAAAGCATTTGGGTTGTATAATAGTATAAATGTCATTTCAGAAGTAGTCCCCGGGGCTGCCAGGCTCCAGAGTGTTCAAAAAAGACCATAAAGTGATCAATAAGAAAAGAAAATTGACGGCACTGTGAGTTTCATTGGATTAAAGAATTGTAGTCCTTTTGGAAACTGATAGCTTCTGTACTTTTGTGTTTGACATAAAAAACCATCCGGTTTGGAGACAGCGTAGACTGGGTGTACCGTCCCTTTAAAAACATTCTGGCCACAAACTTTCCTTACTACTTCCTCTACGCTTGATTGTATTTCAGGGATGTGTAGACGGCCGTCACTGTGGTATTTTAAGTGCCTAGTAACTATTTCCAACATCCTTTATTCTTTTGACAAAACTGAATCATTGTTAGCAATACATTTGTTATTTAAAGATGAAAAAGACAGAAATGTGTACGTTCAGACAAGATCATTTATAGCTACGAATAGAATGTTCTGTAATTCCCTGCGCTTTCCAGTCTCTATTTAAATCTATGCTAGGTCAGAGTTTCTCCTCTCTCAAACATGCTTTAACCGCAAACCTCTACATTTGTACGGCACACCCTTAAGGGAGGACAGAGTCGAGAAAAAGGAGAAGAGGAGAATGAGACGAGAGGAGGAATGGACGCGAGGGAAAAGATGAAGAGAGGTAAACCATCACACAAATGTACTGAACATCTAACTTTGTTACGCTTTCATTTTTTCTGTCGTGCACCATTTAGCATCAGAACCCTATTGTGTAGAAGCTTGTGTTATGGCGCAACCTCATGAAACTTACACCCAGGGTGGCGTATGGAGAAGATTCATCTTCTGGAGATCCACACTCTAATGCTCTCGTCTGTAATTTTCAAGTGATTTCAAGGCTCTGATGGGCATTTTATTAGGGTCGGATCTATACTCTGCAGGAAGGAAGATCTCCCGAAGCGGAACCGAGTATCCCTCATGTACTACAACACAAGTTATGAGCTCACCAATCTTACAACCTCCTTCCCAGAAACATACTGTAGTGCATTACATTACTGCACTTTTGGGGGAGAGTGGATGGGGGCGTTATACCAACAGTGCACTTTTACATATACTACATCTTGGAGGGTCACTGGGGTGCGTTTTCCAAAAGCATCGTTAGCCAACTATGGTCGCAAGATCCGTCGTTCCAGCATAGTTCAACGATCCAACGATCAATCGCAAGCAGCGTGGTTGGAAATACAGGTCTAGAGCTGTGGTTAGAAGCATTGTTCCTTACACTTACTCTACATTTATGCATTTGGCAGCGACTTACATTGCATGATACTATACATTCGTATTTGAGTATGTGCAATCCCTGGGATCCAACCCTGCCATGACCTTGGCGTTGCTAGCGCCATCCTCTAACCACTGAGCTACAGGAAAGCCTTACATGCATCAAGCATCAAGCTTTTGATCAAAGTAAGCAAGCAACATGCGGTGCATTCCATATCCATCATTCTAAATATATGCAAACTCAATTCAACATATTTTAGTTTGTCAAGAAAACAGAAGCGCTGTTGTTTGAAAAGTGCGCATGACCTGCGTGCTCTAGGACCCTGGGGAATCCCTGGGCGGAATGGCGTAGGAGGACACTTATAAACAAATTAAATATCCTGAAATAAAACAACAGATAACAAAAATAGAATAACAAAAGAAGTCCTCAAATGCAATGTGTGCTATTTACAGCAAGAATTTGACATTAATTCGATCTGAACTAATTTATTAGTAGACGACGTCATCAACTAGATTGCTGAACCAACCTGGTTCAAACAATTGATCTCCAACAGAGTTACTATGGTTTCAGGAAACAGTCGTAAGTACATCGTTAATTTCCCAACGATGCATTGTACTATGGTGGTCAACCAGCGAGAGCGAGTTATGTCATTGTTCAGGAAACGCATTATTAACTTTCTCCTTCATGATGATTTTTTCCTCAATTCTGCTCCGTGTCCAATATTAAGGTTTTGTTTAACTGCAAATCTATGGCAGATCTTAGCCAATCTTCACTGTCTTTCTGAAACCTCGTATGTCCAAATTCGCTGTTTTTCAGGAAATGGAAAGTACTTTCTAAATGATTAATTACTGTGCCGTCAAAGTCGACAAGCCTTTTTTTTGTTATAGGTTAGATATTTGCAAAACCCAGTGACGAACATAAAGGGTGACTAATAATAATGATTTATGCCAAAAAATAAAAATCATAAAATATGAAGATATTACAGCGAAATATTACAGAGCCACAAAACTGAACAGCAGTCAACAGCGAGGCGTCATAAAACGAAGCCTCATTTTCATTAACAAATTCGAACACAATGAGCCTTCGCACAATGGCTTCCTTTTATGCGGCAAAATTGACAGAACGATCAGCTTTATGTGTCTGAACGGCGAACATTCAGTATGAAGCAATGAACTGCTGTGCGGTGTGAGCAACGAGTCTGTTTTGGCTCTTTGTTGTGTATCACTGTTTGCAGCATGCACAGAAAATCAGGCCCATAAATCACCCGCTACCCCTTACCAAAAACCCTTGTATAGGGCCACTGAGACTGTTGCCATGACAACATGGACAGGGAAGCGCACTAATGGGGTGTCTTAATGTCACACTTTTAAAAACCTAGAAAATTCCCCGCAGGTATCTGGTTTAATTGGAAAAGCAAACAAAACAAGTTCTTAATAACCAGACTTTGTCTAGATTTCATAAGTAGACTTGAGGGAGACGACCCGGGACGTACAGCACCTACACTTAAACACACACGTCCACATGCATTCTATACTGTTCTCTAAATATCTCAGTATACATTCCTGCTATAATCTCTCTTCCCTTTTCTGTAAGCAGAAATGCATCACACAAAACAGTGCTGACAGTTACAGAAATACACACACGCCACAAAATGACAGACAGGACAGTGGGGCGGTACCACATAAGGACTGTGTAGGAGACTCCTAAGAAGCGGGATCACATGTCCACACACAACATAAAGCATGCACACACGTGTGAACACCTGTTTACACTCACACCCCCTTCCCCCCAAACACACATCACATACACTGTTTCCATGGTGATGGCTTACATGCTGTGAAATTAGTTTTTTCTCATCTCACTTGGGCTTCTCAGCCCCTTTGAACATTTTCTCATAGACTTCTACCTTCAGCCCAAAGGCCACTGATTTCAATAAGGCAACAAACTTTACCCGTACACGCTCACAGTTATGCACGCACATGCATGCGGAAAACAAGTAACTAGTGTTTGCTGAGCACCAGGGGATGGTGATGGACACTGTAACACACTCCTTTGGTTATTAACGGTCATGTTTTAAAAGCACAATAGTCACTTCTGAGCTGTACCTAGAGCAGTGAAGGTTATGAAGAAAAGTCTCAAGAAAAACTCAAACTGTTTTAGGACTATTAAGATTACGACTCAAACCCCCAGATTCTCATTACTTCTTATTTATTCATTGCAATAATAGGATTTACTTTGTATCAAATGCTATTGTATCAAAATCATCCTATTGAGACAATAATTGTCTGGGCAATTAAAATACTATATAAATATTTATAAGTGCATTTTATGATTATAATTACAACAAACTATTACGCTTCACAATTAAAATATAATTATTTATGATGGACTATAAATTCTTATATTTAAATATAAATAACATGTCATTAATACTAAATATATCAATAAAATATCAATAATATTAATGTAATCTATTTTGGCATATACATATTTATGCCAAAAAATTAAATAATATTTGAATATTATTTAATATGTCCATAAAATATCAATAATATTAATGTTGTTTAGTATGGCCTATAAATAATTACACGTAAATATAAATATTATGTAAATAATACTAAATGTATCAATAAAATATATATAATATTAATGTAATATATTTTGGCCTATAAACAATTACACTTAAGTATAAATAATATTTGAATAATACTAAATATATCAATATAAAAACATAAATATAAAAAATTGCATATATTTTGGCCTATCATAATCATTTATTAAATCATTATTTATATATTATCGTATATCATAATTACAATAATTAAGATAATTAATCATTATAAATATACAAGTAAAATTATTTTGCAACAATGAGATTTATGGAGGGGTTCTAAATTGTCACTCAAATGTAAAAAAAAAGTACAAAACTAACTTTCATTAGTCTCATTCCTCATTACATTACATTACTAGATACCTTCAGAGGACACAAACAGATCCCGGCATAAAGGCATCTCCTGACGGAGGTCTTTAAAAAGTTTATTTTTCTCGTATTATTCTTACGGATGCTTCTCCTAATTAGGTTCCCAGTGCATTCCATCGCTAACAAAAAATGTGGCCTCTCCCCATCGTCATGGCAACCAGCATAAACAATGCCAGAATTTGGTTGGGGTCCCACTTCTCTCATTATCAGCCTGTGCTTGCGCAGTCACACAGCAGGATCAATGCTTACTGTATCAATACATTCTCCAGCGAAACACCGGCTTCAGCATCCACCGACACCCAGTCACTGCATAATGACTGCAGCAGGCACACTGACACGTCGCTAATGAGCACACGCACACACGTGCACTCTTTTTATATGCCTGAAGGAAAGATTAATCGCAAATGAGATCCCTTTGATGTTTCAGCGGTTTCTTCTAGACAGCAATGAGATACCACTGAGTGCAATTAAGGACTTAAATTATAGTCTCTTGCTTTCACAGGTTTTTCTCCTGAACCAAAGAAAAGATCTGAATGATGTCACACATTGCTCAGATTCTGAAGTCTGCATTTGAAAGTTAGAGATTTCAACATGAACACAACGACTTCTTGTTTTATTACGAGTCATGTTATCCATGTAAATATTACACACTAACGTCATTTGTGTCTGATTTTATTTCTCCTTTAAGAAATATATGTAAGACAACTATCTGAGATTTAACAATCTCCTATTAATATGTAAATTGATTGTATAGTAGGGCTGCTCGATTATGACAAAAATCCAATATTGAGCCAATATTTGCCCAATATTGAGATCCCGATTATTTAACACGATTACTCACTAACTTTGAAACAACATGGAAAAATGTTAAAGCTTTGCTTTTAAACTGTGAATTCAACTGAAAAATAAATAGCACAGTTGAACCGCTGTAAACAAAAACTGTGTGCTGTGGTTTTATACCACAAGAAAAGAGAGGATGCTTGCAAAATGGAATACGGCACAATAATGGTTTTACCTCGATTATTTTGTTTTTGTAATGCAAAATTGACGATTAGGATTCGTTTTGATTAATTGCACAGCCCTACAACATAGCATAAAGAAAAGATGCAGCAGATCTATGTTTGCAGCACATCTATGTTAAAGAGGTTGTTTTACAAAACAATACAAAAGAAAGTTGTGTGTGAAGTGATCCCTTTACAACGTTTGTTTGTATTTGTATTTGTATTTCCCTAAAGTAAGCTGTGACGGCACGTTCACAAAAGTATACAGTAAGGAGGGCAGTAATGTATTCACCGCATAATTGATCATTTTGGTGCCACTGTCCTGACATCTCTCAGCAATAAAATGTTCATCTGGTTGTGCACAATTATTAAATCATCACAACACAAACTCAACGTCACAATCAATAACATTTATTCCATTGTTTATTTAAAGACCCATTTCCTAAAAAGCGAATGTTAGGGTCTCTAGGATATAATCGTCCATGCACAGACATCCCTTCATGCCGCCCAGAGATGGGGATGGCTGGCATCCAGATGTTGCATTTGGCAAATGACACTTTTGCTATTTTCCACCATTAAGATGCATCTCCTCCCACTACAGACAGCACAAGCTGAGCTTAATGAGCTTAATGGGCTGACTTATAAACCGCACACATCTGCACACCTTTTATCTCACACACATGGCTGTAAAGCACAGCACTGGGACTTACTTTAACAATTAACCATCAGACCGAGAGAGAGCGAGAGGAAGGGCGAGAGAGACAGAAAGCATGTGTGTGTCTGTCTGCAGCCGTATTAAAAATGAAACAAGGAAGTCATTCATGTATTTCAGATATGCTGGGCGTTCGTTCAATCGACATTTTCTGTAACAAGTATATTGAGATATAGGCGATGTATTTGCTGGGGCTTTGCAGGTATGAAAGGTGCGTGTTTTTGCATTTGCTTTAGCCCCAAAGCACGAATTAGTGCATGTAAATGTGTGTCAGTCGCAAAATTCAATTTGTTTCGGCAGACGGATATCAACCAAATTAGTCTGGTGGGCTCCAGTGGCACAAGCTATTCCCCTAACAACTGTCTAGCTGGCGCATGAGCCAAACAAAGAGAATACAAATCAAACGCTGATCTCTTTAAATGCATGTTAACAAATCCTACTCGTTACAATCATTTATGTAAACGGAAAGGTTAATTCTCCAGATGAATTCCAGTGTGCAGATTGAGCACGTGGGTGTGTGTAGCTTGGAAAACAACGGGCCCGATCACACAAACAGGATATCCTGCATATGCACTTCTCAAAAAAACAACAATGAGCTCAGAACTGAGACGCAGACGCACGCCTGCCCGAGATGGCATTTCTTTCTGGTTGGCATAACCTTTATCAGTCATGGAGATCAAACGGCAGAGGAATCCGAACCCAGACACGGAGGATCTTATCGGATTCTTTGGTCTACTGTTGTGAGTCTTCATCTCAGGCCGGAGTAACCAACCCTTAAGGAATGTTGAACTCCCCACAGACATTCCATGTGTCCTTTCTCTTTGAACAACTCACTTTGTTTCCTTTCTGCTCATCTCCCCCCGTTCCTTGTCTCTTCTGTCTCTCCTTTCCATTCTGCTGCAGGGAAACATTGTGTTGCTCAAGAATGTATCAGCTCTGTCTTAGATGTTTCTTACAATTCCCTTATAAAGACGAAACCTAATCAAACCATCTTCGACAACACTACAGAAGTATAAAATTCAAGTGGATGGTAGAGTTCAGATCTCGGCACGGTGCTGAGGTTTCTTCTTGAGCTCTAGAGACATCATTGACTTTTTGCTTTCCTATGAGTTTCTTGGTTCATCATAAACTCACTGGAACATACGAGGTCAGCTCTGGCTGTCACGGTTGCTAAGGCACTTTCTAATGTGAGTGTGTGGGTTTTGTGCTGTGCGGTGTTTTCTGGGGGATATGTTTGTAGGTTAGAGTGCATAGTCACGTCACACACACACACACACACAGAGAGAAAGGGATAGACACATAGTACACATAAGTGAGGAAACTGAAACACCTGCCAGTGTGAAAAGTAATGAAGACCGTTGTATTAAACTTTGTTTATAAGCACGTGTGATGCAGACTTAGCACAGACGCTTCTATAAACACCTGCATACCCCAGCAGACGGTGATGCAGTTGGTTACAGTCATCTGCCAAAATGCAATGGGACCTACACTTCTGCTCAAATCAAACCCAAAAAAATTCTGTAACCCGTATGATTTTCTTTCTTCTGCAAATGTATTTTGAAAATGGACACTGCATGTGTCATTTCTTAAAAAATCTTCTTTTGTGTTCAACAGAAGAAACAGTCCTAAACAAGTTATGAAGTTACCAGAATTTTTATTTTTGGGTGAACTGTGCCTTTAATTTTCCTAACTGATACAACTCCAAAGCTCAATCAATTAAATTGTTTATTAATGTAATGATCACACTAAAACGTTGCTTATTTGCATAATTATGTCCTGTAACGGTTGCCAAGCAACTTAGAACGTTACTCCGCGTATTGCACATTGGCTTCGAACGCAGTTCCGATGAGAATTACAGTCGCGGTGTCGGCGGTTCGAGTCGCGAGCTCGTGTTCGTATGAGCTCATCCAAAACTCGTTCCAGTATCCCGCGGAGGAAGCAACAGGTCGGATGCGTCGAGGATGACACGAGCATTCCAGCGAACTGCTGGGAACCTTCAGATGCCGATGAGTCACCGTTTCCAGAGGCACGCCACCGTGCCGTTACCAATTCGGTTTCTCGCTACCGCACTTCTTCACTGTCTTTGTCTGGAGCTCCCGTCCGCAGCGCATGGGCATTCCCCATAAAACAGGTGACTACATGCTTCGGTTAGGCACAAGGGAACGGTCTTAAGGAAGGGGTATAATTACACATCCTACATCATTCTTTCATCAATCTATTGCGATACGGGTTGCCACATCTGTATGCGCGACGCGCGTGGTGTTTCCGGGGCATATCGAAGATGTCGATGTGATGACACAAAGAGTTAAGGAATATCAATAAAATACTGCAAACCGTCAACATATTTTATTGCAAAGAAATCTGATTTTTGGAAGTAAATATAGATTTTTAGCCTACTATTATTCAAATTGTAATAGAAAGATATTCAAAAAAGATTTCTGCAAAAAAAAGTATTTATTTGTGTATTACGCAATATAGCCAACATATTAAGCTATATTCAACCGTACTGTATGTACAATGCACAATTACGGAATTGTAGATCCACTTCAGACTTTAAATACATTTCCCATCAAACAGTTTACATACCGCCAATGCGCGTCAGTTTTGATGTACAGTATTGATGTTTGTAAACATCTTTGATCTCAAACATTTTAGTGACTGCTGTACTGGCAGAGGCTCCACGAGACCCCTCCTAAACGCAAACCTACACAACGGACCCTTGCTAAACCCAAATCGCGCATGCATTGGTTAGACAAAAAAACCTGAACGACATTATACAACGACTGCGAGTCAGTACATCATTCACTCTCCCTACTGCTAATCGATGCGCTGTTCAAAGACCTCATTGACTATTAATGACACATTCTTCCACACCGAGACAGCGGTCAACACCACGTCAAAGACAAAAGAGCATCTCAAACCGGCGATGGCCGATTAAAGCCTCGAAAATGAAACCATCACGAAGTCCTACCTGGTTGGAACATACTTTGGAAGTAGAAGATGACCAGAATAAAAGATCCTAAACAAGTGGCCAGCACCATCCGGCAGATCCTACTCATCCTCATGAGGTCCAGAAGCGTCTGTTTCATGGCTGGGCACGGAGAGACGGAGGGACGGGGGGCTGGCTGCCGAGCCCCGTACAGCGGGTTTGTGTTTGATGCTGATGGTGGCTCTCGCTGCTGCCGCCTGCGTCCGTGTCTCAATGAGCTCAGCGCAGCTCCCTGGAGTGCGCTACCTTCCTCCGCACACTAGACTACTGGAGAGAGACTACAGCTGGGAGACTCCGCCCCCTCGCCGTGTTCTTCATACGGACTTTATGAAAAAAACGTGTCCACCCCCACTAACAATGGCTGTGATGCATGTAGTGATGGCTATTTCGTATGAGAATGTTGTGCCAGTAATAATCATGTTCTGTTACTCCAAACATTACCATGGTAACCTTATATTCCTTTAAAAAAATACATGATATTACCCAAAACACATAGCCTAGGGAAAATAACATGCAGAGGCCTTAATTATCGTAAATAATGATAATCGGGTAAACATTTTTATCACCACTTTTGTGGCAAATTATAAACTTGGAAAAACTGAAAAGCCATGTAAACAATTGTTCTAATCATTTTGCATTGGTCTGTGCAGTAAACACATGCTGTGGTGCTGGATTGGTGCCATCTTTATATGCCTACTAAACTCACCATGCTTTCATCAGGGGGAGAGAAGCATGTTCAGCGCGTGTGGACCGCAAGCTAAAATTCTTAAGAGACTTTGCTATATGGAAATGTGAATACCGCATAAGCTAGACAGAAAATTGAATAGATATCACTGAGGGCTAGTAATGTTAATGTGTTTTTCTTTCTAGAGGAAGACCGAACAACATGCATGTAAATAATATGGAAACTTACCAGGACACCAAACCAACATAGCTGATTGAATGTTAGCCTGTTCGCTCTTTAGGCAAATAGTCACCGTGTTTCCTGGTCAGACAGGCATACCACACACACAAGTGCAATCACAGGGGAGCAAATCACAAGCTGAAATGACTTGGCTTGCCTCAACTGGGACATGATGGATGTGGAGAGAAAATGCAATAGAATCTTATTCATTAATTACTCGGACAAATGAACGATAGTTGTTTCTACATAGTCTTTGATGGGTTTCTGTGAGTGCAAATAAGTTCGTGTTAATTGTCTGAATTCAAATGAATAATTAAGTCAGCATTTTAGAAATGAAGACCCACAACATTTCCTCCTCAATAATTTAATTATGCATTCATGGTCCGCAGCATTCAGTGCTGAGTGAGGCGCAAGTGTTTAAAATTCATGAGAGATTTTGCATCCTGGACCTGCTGATTAAAAGCACTTTCAGGGTGTCCATTCCCAAGAGGAAGTGCTCAGGGAATTAGCCCAGAATTACAAGGTCATGCTGTTGATGACTTCTGAGACTGTGAGGGGAGCAGAGAGGACTTTTTACTGTACGCTTGAATGATCACTCAAAAGCCAAATTGCATTATTAAAGCGTGTTGGGTGGCTTGTGGTTAATGCAGATATAATTTGCCAGCATTTTCTAAAAGATGTGAATGGAAGTGTGACTTGTGCCAGTTTAGAGTCAGTATATGCAGCCTGGACATGAGGTGAAATGAGGTTATACGTTTGACCAAAGGTAATTTGTTAAAGCTTTTAATGTGTATTCTAATGTCACTTGAGGAAAAGTATTGAATGCTTCACCATAACTTTCTTTTTCCACAATCCAGGCCACGATGTGCATGTTGTGTTTTGTAATATTTTAGATAAAATGCACTTAGAGGTACACATTCCTACACAAATGAGTTCTAACTGATTGCGAAACTCTTCAGAATGGTGATCTTTCAGGAACAGGATTGGAGACCCCTGAACAAGGCACTCAAAAGTGACTAAATGACAAAATAACTCAATGAAGCGAACTTACAAAATTTTCTTGAGTTTAGAACATATTGTAGGTATTTACCCCTTCAAAACTAGCTATGTGGCTATTAAAGTACGTTGCACACGTGAAAATGAATAACAATCTTATAAGAAATCTAGTACCGGCAATCTTCTCTTGAGATTTGCAGCCTGTAATAATGATTAAGCTTTAATAGGAACATTTAGAAAGATGCACCCTTAAAAAAGGTAAACAGAAATAAACACACAACTTTTAAACATTTACGTTTGTTCAGTATGCATCTAGTGCATAAACTGCGTGTGAGGCAATTAAGATTGAAAAATTGTCGTTTTTATTCATGCTCAAACAAGTTACACAACAAAACGGACAAAAGTTTAAATAAAAAACAAACAAACTTCTCTACCCATAGGTGATCTAATAAGATAACTCCCACGGTACAGGAATTAACATCGCGCCCTCTGGCGTTCAACAGGCACGCCTGCAGACGCGCGGGCACAAACGCTCTCGCGCGGCCACGTTTCCGTCCAATCAAGTCGCAGCGCGAGCACCACTCAGGTTCGTATTTGAGGCTTCGGTCAAATGATCCGCTTCAGCGGTTAATTTTGTGTTTAACGGGTAGAAATGATCGTTACCGGGCATATGTTTCGGTTTGTACTGGCCTGAAGGAGCCCGTGAATGCGGGGAATGTTGAAAGATTTATGTTTGAGGATGAGTAATGTTTTTTTTAGGGAAAACATGGAGTCTAACGTTACACACAGGCGAGGCCCTAAAGGCACATTTCCCACATTTAAGAAAGAGCAAGATTATGTGCGAAATAAAACAGTCAGTGTCTACCATTTATATTGTTGTTAAGTGAGTATTTAAATGAGTCTAAAACGAGCTATTTCTGCTGTTAAATGTCTGACGTTGGTTAGCATGAGCTAGTGTGATGCTAACCTGCTAACTGACCATCACAACAAAGAGATGGTGTACATGAAGAGAATTCACTTTAATATAAATAGTATCATAAAGGTTTGTTTGTTATACACCCATATATGTTTATACCGTAATTGGCATATATTTTTTATGACGATTGATCTGCTATGTAGTTTAAATGTATTTAGAGAGAGATACAGGATATTAAACGTGTATGCTTTTTTATGGAGTTATTATTTACCAGAATCATTTCTGTCATTATTAATCCACGGTAAGGAGCCCTTTACAATATCAAAGACTCTTATTTAACGGTTGTTTGATAAATGTCATGGTTGACTTGTGTTCTTAGATGGAAGGAGACAGCAGCACCACTGACGCCACTCAGTTAGGAATAACAGGAGAGTTTATGACTGGAGGCACATATGTCTTACAGGCCCAGGATGGTAAGGACATGTGGTCTTCATTGATCACATGTGTTTTAAATGAATAAGAAATGATTTGGAATCAAGTATATGTATGCAGCTACTGTACTGCACTCACATGTTTCCTTCATTTAAAGATGATGGGGATGAAAGTTTTAATGACCACGAAGATGGAAATGGCAGCAAAGATAATTTAAGAGAGCAAGATATTTACCTCCCTATTGCCAACGTGGCCCGCATCATGAAGAACGCCATCCCGCAGACTGGAAAGGTACTTTTGCGTTTCATCGTGTATATTGTGCATCTTTTGACTAAATCACACGTTTGTTATTGTTATCACAGATTGCAAAAGATGCAAAGGAATGTGTGCAGGAGTGTGTGAGTGAGTTTATCAGCTTCATCACGTCCGAAGCGAGTGAGAGATGCCATCAAGAGAAACGCAAGACTATAAACGGAGAGGACATTCTGTTTGCAATGTCCACGCTGGGGTTTGATATGTACGTGGAGCCCCTTAAAGTCTACCTACAGAAGTTCAGAGAGGTAATGTTTACTGTTCTCTACTATTCTCCAGGCATATCAAAATCACACTTTTATCTTTTTTTAAATGTCCAGATGTATCTTGGAAAGCGGCCACTTGAAACTATGAGAATATTGTAGTGTTCTGTAAAAGTGTAAAACATTACTGACCGGTCCAAATACAGGGCGACGATGAAAATTCCTTGGGAGAAAACATATCGCCATACCATGAACCTCATGAATATCAGTCTATTTTAGTAGTGAAGTTACATTCATATGTTTCCAAGGCAATGAAGGGTGAGAAAGGCATCGCTCCTGTAACCGTCAACGAGGGCCTTGGAGAAGAACTCACTGATGAGACTTTTAGTAAGTGCAAACTCATTCATATATAAAGTGTCGATATATCTCTTAGAGAAATTCAGACCTAGAAGCAATGCAGTAAAGGGTTTCAAAGGATAAAACTAGTATTGTCATCAAAGAATAGATCATACAGCTATTAGGCTTTGGAGCGTGGCCATTATGTTAAGTGTTGTTATACTTTTTGACTTCTAGCCGGACAGATACCTGCAGGACTGATCACTGCAGATGGCCAGCAGCAGAATGTGATGGTGTACACCACCTCATACCAGCAGGTAAGAATGTACATAAACAATGCTGTCCTGCAGATATGAATGGACAGATGAATACTATAAATCTGACTGCTCCAATTCATACATTTTTTAATAATTACTTGGTGAATAAGTCTAGGTTGCGCTGTTTTTAAACGAAACATTTCTTTCTCTCCTGTTCTAGATCCCTGGTGTTCAGCAGATACAATTCTCATGACTTTAGAAAGGAGTGGACCTTGTCCGTTGGCCTGTCCAGTGACAAACTAATCTCTTACAAAGTTGCAGGTCAGTGCAGGAAGACCAAGAGATGCCTGGTTATCACAGCAGGGAAAAAAGTGCCTGTTGCTGATTTATCATTCACTCAAGGGATGTCTTCTTAATTCATTCAGTATTATATTCAGGCCAATTTGTTTCCGTATGCTTGCTGAAGGTCATTTGGTGCAGGCCACGTTAAATTATGAGTCATTATTTGTTCCTTGTATTTAACATTTTTAAATACAGTTTGGGAAGGGGCAGTGGGAAAACATGATGGACGATCTTTGACAGCTAAGGGAATTCTCATTTGATGCCTGTTTGAAGAAGGTCTTAATGAACCTCGTGTGAATTATTGTAATGCTGTTTTTTCTAAATAAAAATGTTTGAATGTTGTTCCAGATTGGCGGATTTGTAAAACACTTCAGTAAATCTAGTTGCGTGTTTACGTTTGAATGGTTTTCAAAATGATTTATATAAATGTTTTAGATTTTAACAAATGTTTTCACTGTTTTTCCAACAGTTAACTTTATTGGAATACTTATGTTTTAAGTAAGTTTTAGCCTAATAGACAAAAAAGCCATCATGGAAATGGATGCTGAATACTTTATTAGCAAAACACTGAAACAAATATATAAAAAATGTAAATAATTCAAACCGTCGGTTTAAACTGAATGGTGGATTCAAAATGGCAAATATAACATCTAGGCAGGGAACGCATTCAGCACTGAAAACGTTGTAAACAAATGCCTATAGACGGTTTCAGTGGATGTACAAGCCTGGCCCAAAGTCTGTTTGGTTATAATGTAACAATTTATTTTCTATTTAATTTATATGAATATTTTATTGCATTTTAATTAGATGTTGAAACTACTCAACAGATTGATTCTTTGCCTACCTCTACCTGTCTATGTTGTTCTGCTTATATAGACGGTTTCAATGTTCATCAGGTTACTAAAATTACTGTAGGTATCTTTTGAAACATGCTAATGAAACATTTCAAATATAATCAACTATATGAATGTAGAAAAGCATTTTTAAAAAAGCCTCTCTTAGATGGATTATACTGATGGAATTGTAATGTTATGCGAACTTTACGGCTAATCCTATAAATTACAAACATTTCTCATTCAAAATACGTTGTAATCATGTACAGTTCTGAGGCACAGGAAGAACGTTTTCTAGTTATGCTATTATAATGTCTTGGTTAGGAGTTCTAAGAGGGCTTTTATAAATATATGTATATATGAAAAGGCAAGAAGGCAACCCCTAGGATGTTTGTGATTAAACTACAGCCTATGCAGTTCCTAAAAGTAAACCTGTGTGTTCAAAGCAATCTGCAATGTACATTATGAGAAGGGAAGTGGCTCATCTTGCAAGATTAGGATTTTTGCTCTCCGAAACCAGATTTCGGATTTCAAAACATTCCAATGCCGCCTGTCACATGCGATTATCACAACTCACAAAAAAGAAAATATGTACAACAGTGAATCTTGATATAAAAATAAGTGTAAATGTACATTTTACAGCGATGGTCCATTTATGATACAAAGACAGTACGAGCAAAGTGGACATTGAAGTCCGGTTCAATCATTCAAGGTTTTGGAGAGTGCAATAAGATGCTGAAGTTTTTGCTGCGAGTCAGAGTTCACTTGCTGGTGGTATCAGGCTCAACCACTGAAGAAGCGGAGTCTGGCTGCGTCACTGAGGATTTGATTTTGCTCGTGTCTGTCGGATGAAACATTTAGCTGTTAGCTGTACCAGATGATTGCGACTTTTACTGCAATATTTAAAACTTCATACAATTGGAAATTGGCAGCTGAGGATCATTTCTTGAAGACCAAATGAAATGCATGCATACCTTGCAGCCAGCGGATCTGAGTTGCCGGACCGTATCCCTGCTCGTTCTTAGCAGCGATGCGGAAGACTATAGCGGGACGTGCCGAACAATCGATGTGTGCATTGTTCAACTGGGCTTCGCTGACTGTGCACGATGTCTTAGTACCGCGATAGATTCGGATGAAGGCCAGCTCGCCGGTTCTCTCTGTATTGTTCCCTTTACTCTTCCTCACAGCTAAGTACATGGAATACTCCAGGATTTTCCCAGACAGAGAGGTGGGAGGCTCCCAGGTGATATGGACGGAGTCCGAATCCTAAGAGAGAATTATGGCAAAGTGTATAAAGGCCTTTAAAGAAATGTTTTGTCATCAAATGGAACGGTTATACTGTACCTTGGTGATTTTGACAGCAGATGGCGCTCCGGGAAATCCAGGTTGGCAGGTCTTAAACTCACTGACTGGACTGAAGTCACCCAAACCACAGCTGTTCAGTCCGGCAACCCTGAGTCTGTATGTTACTCCCGAGGCCAATTCCTGCTTCTGACGCCCGGTAAAACTACGACAACCAGGCAGCTTCCACTATAAGACAGGAACACAGGTGAGCTATTGACATAACACACACATTCTGTTGTTTTAATAGAAGAATGCAATTGTGGACGGACCTTACTGTCCGCTAGGTTTTGATCGGACAGGATGGATACCAAGTCACCATCCTCAGACGGCAGGAAGTAGTGTGTAACCTCACAAAACAGTGTTTTAAACACCCCCACATCAAACCACACAGAGTCCTCCGTATTCTCAGGCTGTAAGGGTAGAGGAAGAAAACGTGTCGGGGTGTTTTAAGGAGTGTTACAGGGTAGACAAGCACAGAACATAACATTAGTCCTTACGTGTTGGGATGGGGTGGGTAAGGTGTCTCGTTCTGTGAATTAGAAAAACAGCAGGAGAGACGTTTTTATTCACTTTCAACAGACCAAAGCAAACATTATAAAACTGCCCTTATTCTCATCAGTTGGCATCAGTCGCCTTTCATCATCAAACCTATTTGACTGATGTCAGTATCAAAAAACCTCGGCATGATGATGATAGACCAAGGGAAAGAATACAAGAGAAGAAAACATTCCCATACCAGACTGTGTCGTAGGCGGTACATCAGAAGTAAGGTCTGACTCTCCCGCGGGTCGGATGTCCTTACCCGTCTCTTTCGCCTTCAAAAGGCTTTCCTGAAATGTGATTGAAAAGCAGGACATATGATTGCTTAGCTTTTCTAAGCAAGCACAGATGTTACTTGTTTTAAACATCTTTTGATTTCACTCAAATTTGCAGAAAACTCACCTGTAACGAAGAGTCCCTCTCTCCTGCACCTTTGGCATCTCCACTTACAGTGTTTTTAAGTGGCTGGGAGTCTGGAAAGATGATAGACGATGAAGTGAGTATTCATTATTTCATTAGATAAGGACCCTCTAATGCATGTGCTGTGCATTGCTTTTTTTCTTTTATATTGATTTCCAGTTTGTATTAATAGTGTCTGAATATCACATTTTATCAACGGTAAATAAGGCATTTCTAATGTTAAGTGCAGTAACACGCACCTTTCTGTAAAGGGTCTTTTCCGTCTCCTGGGTCTGGTTGAGGAGTAGATTTGGATGGGGACCTGGGAGAAGCCACGGGCTGCACTTGAAGCAAATAACATTCGGCTGCAGGTAGAGGGCGCCAGGCAACATGCAGCATATTGATTGTAGACTTGACAAGGAACACAGCACCAGGAGTGGAAGGCTTCTCTACACACACACAAAAACAGTACATCAACGCACAAAACGGGTATACTGTAATTAGCAGCAATCTCCTTCCACCTTTGTCGTTTGTATCTCTCACCTGTCTCCAGGTACCACAGATCATTGCAGCAGACCTGGTAGTTATTGCACTTTCTGTATCCATCTCGTCCGCTCCAGATGTACAGACGAGTGGCGACAGCTGCCGCACAGTGGCCGGCTCGTGCTTTCGGGCAATGCGCACTGCCCTCATCCACCGACATCACACCTGTTTCCGATCCATTCTGATGTTCATCCTGAGTCAGGTTGTGCCATGTCAGCGTGTCTACAGTAAGCAAAACACAAGGCAAAAGAAGGCCGTTTGTTTTGAGCTACTGACAGTATTAATGGAGCTAATTCGTTTGGTTAGCCGTACTAGTACAAAAGTAAAACAATTGGACTCTTGACTGGATTTCTTATGATTAGATTTGTTTTTTTAGGCAAAAGGTGCGCCTACGTATTAAAAATGACAAGTTGTTCATGTCTATTTTGTATTTTCTTGAAAAGTAGGAAGAAAGTAGGACGAGTCGTACCAAGGTTTAGAATGGAAAGAGAGTTGGTGCAGACCCATTTGACTTCATCGGTAGAGGGCATGTCCTCCGCATCTCCAACAGGAACCCAGCCTCCAAACACGTATAACCTACAACAAAGAAAGAGGACAATGCTAAGGAAAACTGATGTGGGAGGTAAAATACACAAAGGTAAAATAAAATGAACACGCGAGAGAGAGGAAGATGACAATAGGCTTAATGTAAGAAAAAATAAAGTTGCGTCATTACTTGTTTCCAATCACATTGGAGGTGTGCAGACTTCTGGGTAATGGGAGTTCCCCTCTGGTTGGAGGTAATGTCCAGGTCATAGTTTCTAAAACAGAGAAAAACAAAGGCTTGTAAGAAAAGAACAACTGGGCCAAATGACAACTATATAAACAGATAGAACAGGAGTCAGGACATGCAGCTTAAAGTTTTTCCTGAAAACCTACCAAGGTCTAGCTGCCACAAGTCATTCAATCTGTGCCCACACATGCCCCCAAAAACGTAGAGCTTTGGGGAGCTGCCACCGTTGCCAGTGTACACCACAGAACTGTGGGATTCTCTGGCTGATGGTCCTCCGCCTTTGGTTTCTGGAACGTTCCAGCCTTTCACCCCGGATTGGGCCTGTAGCTCTAGTTCATAAAAGTCATCCAGGTACCTGAAAAATGTACATTTTGCGTGAGCATGTGGTTTCATGTAGTTTGAAAACACAATTACTTTCAAATTCTTTATTAAATCATGTTTACCGTGGCACGTTTCCGTTTGGGTCTCCGCTGTCATTGGCCATTCCGCCTAAAAGGTAGCATTTGTTGGCATAGAGAGTGAAGCTGTGACCGATCCGTGGACATGGGGGATCGGCATTCTTCGGTGGGCGGGGCTTCAATTTCTTCCATAGCCAACGACTGGCCTGCCAGAGAAAAACAGGGTCATCTGAAAGTACTATCCCATATTTTTAATATAAAGCAGAAATACTATTATAGTTCAGAACATTTCTGATCATGTTAAATAACTGCAAGTCCTTTAGGAAAGCAAAGAGACAACAACTCTCACCTGCAGTTCATAAAGACTGTTTGTGTATTGGCCAAATTCAACCATGCCCCCGAACACCAAGATCCGTGTTCCCTCACAGGCAAAGCCATGGGCAGCACAGCCAGGTGGGATATCACCTCGTACTGCTGGTAGGAACCACTGCCTGGTCACTAAAATGAAAAGATTTTGGCAAACCAATCATTTCATTGCAAGAATCCATTGTTCGGTATGTCCATTCAAGCGTGCAATATACTTTGTGAATGTATTTCGATGCACAATCTACACAGATCGTTGAGGTTTACGCGTGAATTGTTTTTGTACCGTGTGGAAGTGATGGAACTGATTTCCAGTGTCCTACCAGTGTTATAAACATGTAGGTTGGTCGCTATTCCCTCGTTTCCACCTCCAAACACAATCAGCAGCTCTCGGACGGCTACTGCCCGATGACCGTGCCTCGCGCGGGCAACAGGTCCAGCGGAAGACTTCGTCCTTCTCCACAAAGGGGCCTTATTCGCCATTATAGGTTATTTGTGTTTTTCTTTATAAAAGTTTAAATGCATTACAGAATAGTTAGACTGAACATGGTTGCAGTTAGCAACGCTTCCCCGGGCGTAGATTAGAATCGGCTTGCTATTGGCCGTACTCGTGTCACGTGATCCTAAAGCGCTGCAGTCTTGACCTATCAGAATCATTTTGTGCCGCCAAGCACCGCCTATTCGTTTTTACAAAAACAGTTGGCACAGTAAAAGTAATTTATAAAATATTTACATTTAAAAACGTTTTACATAATACTGGAATACACACACCAACTCTTGTTAGTAGATTTTTGTTCAAAAGTAAATATTCTATGCATTGTTCATTTTTGTCAGTTCCAAAGTAACGGTATATATTTTTATCTTAAATATATTTATCTGCGTAGTTGCTTTTTGAAAAAAAAATTGAAACGACAGTAAATAGAATAGAAATAAAATAAATAGAATAGTAATGCTTTTTTTATGTCAAATAAAAACGTCATTCACGTTTATACAGAAAATCACGCTTACTTAAAAGACTTAAGTGAGCAAGCCCAATGTTTTTATAAGTATGAGAATCATAAAATTACTCAAACGTGTCCAATCTTGGTAGTGGTTATGTCATAGACCGTACAGTATAAGGTTTAAAAAATAGCTACAGGCAATTAAGTTGTAATTACGTTTGAGAAGCCTAGAGGTCAGCAAAACTCTATATGAGCCCTTTGGATTTTCAGAGGACTATATTATTATTAAATATACCACACAACCACCATACATCATCTGGAGCATAGTGGTTTTAGAAACCTATTTAGGAAGTTAGACCCAGTCTCAAAATACAATGTATTCCTTAACGAAACCAATAGACCTTTGCCTGAGGAATATAAGAGGAGGGAATATGGCCTGCGTGATCTATTTAGTCCCAGTTAAAGCTCCCATCATATTGGCTTTGCCTGAGTTCTGTCTGTGGGTTTTGTGTCCCAGCACAAACACAACAAGCACTTTGGTTTGGTTTTGTTGAATCAGTAGGGAAATGTAGAAGTGAGAACCAGTCTCAAGAGATGCAAGAATATTTTTAGATAGTTTTAGATTTAAAAGAGAATTTTCATGGATCCCCAAGGGCACATCACCACACTTTTGCCTATATATGATATGACATTAAGACAGGCCATCAAGTGCACATTTTGCTTTTCTTGACATAACATTCTGCAACTTTTTTTCGTTGACTTAATATCTGGAGTTTATGTGATATCGATGAATCAAATAGGCTTGAGTTATCATAACAGAAAGAATCTGACTCATTCTGTGCCTTTAAGCAAATAGAAAAGAAGAATTGATCTGTTGGGTAATTTGCCATAGGTATTTGTAGACAGCTTTTCTTTTCTTTTTGATAGATGCCAGCTTATGTTTCCAACATTTTGACAACTTCTGCTGAAGTGAGAGATGACAAGTCGTCTGACAGGCCTTACATAACAACACTTTGGTTATGGTTATATAACATAAAGGTTCCTAAAATGTTTTTTGTAGTGTACACAAATAAAAATCTGAAATTAAACGGTTCCTGTCCGAGAAGAGTGTTTTTTCACCTTTATTTAGAGTGTAGCTCACGTCCGAGGCAGAAGAAACAGGTGCTCAAAAGAGGAGGAAGACTCCAGATAAACACAGACATTGCTGAGGTGAGGATAACCGAGCGGCTGTGGAAAAATAAACAAGGGGAGATCACGTGAATACAAAGAGGGAAAAACAACGATTTTGTGCAGGGGGTTAGAACAGTGGATGGAAAAAAGAGAAGGACTTTGAGTACAGGAGTGTGAGAAAACTAATGGGCTGTCCAAATCAGAGTGTTGTGATGAGATTGAAGCAAAAGGGAAAACAGAAAAGATGAGGAGACAGATGTTAGGTGGTGGAGACGCAGGGAGTTTGAGAGGACGGCATTAGGAGAGTTGTTGAGCATGTATGTAACGTGTACGTGGATACGTTGCTTTTTTGCTTTCATTATTTTGACATTGCTTGATGAAAGTGTTTCTATTTTCAAAAAAATGTCCCCCATGCTAAACGCCCTGATTCAAACAATGCTGGTTCCTTCCTGTCAACCTATTGTGTAAGGTAGAGCCGAACTACAGAACAACAATGAATGCATATCGGGTTTTTTGTTGGCAAAGTTCTTTTGTAACCTGCTGTTTACAAGCATTTGTATTGCAGTCCTAGATCTCGTAGATCTCATTTTGTATGACACATGCGGACAGGGTGACACTTCCTAAATATATACAGTATATCAGTGTTGTGTACATATTAGCATTTTTATGAGTCCAGTGAGATTATATGCGGCAATGTACAGTTCAGTTCATTTGTGTGTGCTCAGGGCTGTAGACCTGTTTTATTAGAACCTTCCTGCCGGCCCTTTAATACTTTTTTAGGCTGATAAATTCCACATGGCCCTTACCGTTATTAGATTTTCTGCTTAAAAAAAGCCCAAGAACCCTTACTGTTTGACTCAGTGGCAAGACAGGCTTTACCTGTCTGCAACATTTAGCTTGACAGATGAGCCAGATATTACCTGTCAATTGGGTTACAATCCTGTAATAAAACAGTGATTGCTTGGCAGCGGTGTTCGGGTCCCGAGGTGAAACCGGCATTACGTGACGGGGTTCTTCACATCCAAGCTTAGCCAGAATTTGCTTGTTGATAAGACTGAGATTGGGACACTGGGGCTTTTGGGGTCGACTCATTTTAAGCAGATAAGGGGAGAGACGTGGAGAGATTTTCAAGCCTCCTCTGGGGTGAAGAAAAGTTTAAACGCTTACTGAGATTGGAACTGCCTTGAGTATCCCGCTTAACATGCATAAGGTTGAATCACATTTCTCTGTCTCTCTCTCTCACACACACAAACAATCTCAAAGTAGTTGTACTCTAAGCCACACTTAAAATGTATGAATGCATTTGCATTCGAACAAAATATGAAACCATGCTGTATCAGATGCAGTTTGCGTTTTAATGTAATGTACAATTCATACATACATCAGCGTGACTTAAACGCCCTGTTTAGATCACTTGCTATAAAATCACTCGTCACTGGATGTGGAAAGTCCCGCCTACTGATCACAGTAGGACTAAGTTATTTTAAGCTTGTACTTTGCCACTTGGATGTCAGTGTCATTCTTAATAATGAAGAGGATTTGTCAATTAATTAATTCAGTGTTTATATTTTTAATGATGCATGCATTGGATTGGATAGATCATTTTAGGATGAAAGTCATGATGATTCTAGTCAAGTGCGAAATTCACAATTAGACATTCATTTCATTGTGCATCTAGGTTTGGTTTTCAATGGTGATGTAAATGGGCATGTCTGTGAAGTCAAACACGCAAGCATAGACAGGTACTTTTTACTGCCATGTTTTATTTGTTTGTTGATATGTATATACTGTATATCATCTATATTCACATATTTATTCTCTTTACATTATTTTTAACACAACAAAAGTAAAGCCAGTTACGGCAGTGAGCTTTTATACATGTAAATTATATTATATATCTATACATTAGAGAGAACCACACATCACAACATTCTTCAGAGTGCTATTATTGAATTTTGTTTGGTCATGCACACGCACACATTTATTTACTGTCTAAATAGGCACATAGACTTTTCTTCATATAATTAAAAGTAATTGTACTTATTATTAGGGATGTAACGATTCACCGTGAGCCGGTTGAAAATCGGTTATAATGAGCAACGATTCAAATCGGTTGAGGCTTGAACTGAATCGCGATACATTTTTTGAACAGCAGGGGCCGCTATTTTCACTGCAAATCTAAACGTGGATGCTGATATTTCTTAAATGCAAAAAAATCCAAGAAAAGCACATACAGTATTAGTTTGTTTATATTAAAGAGACTTTTTCTATTATTAATTTGTTATAAAATTGCAGTTTAGTTTTGTTATTTGAAATAAAACATTATTTTATCATACAAAGAAACGTGAAGCATTTAAGAAATAATGCAAGGGAAGTTGTTCATTTCTAATTTGTTTCAACTCATTTTTTCAAAATAAATCGTGAGTAAATCGTGACTAAATCGCATCGTGAGATCAGAATCGTGACTCGCATCGCATCGTGAGCTGAGTGAATCGTTACATCCCTACTTATTATTATAGCCTAACTGTAACTCTACAAGAAAATCGTTTTTGCTATTTTTTAAATTGATTTGCCACTTGTAGATTTTTTCCCCAAAGAGAGGTTTTGTCCAGTTTAGTTTACTATTGAGAATGTTATGGCTGCAAACGATACTTACAGTAAGTACAGACACACCCACACAATACACTCTTTATATCCCGCACAATCAAAGAGCTTCATGTCATTGGTGTAAACTGATAAAACACTTTTGCCTTAGGAAGGAAGCATCATTTCCCACCATTATAGCACATGTAGTAAGCACAGCAATAAGCAAAATCAAAGTCACAGACTTTAGCCATAATAAAAAAGTGCATCACATCAATAACGTGCTGTAAAGAAAATGTATAATCTATATTATTGAACAAGTTATTCTTATGAAGTTAAAGCATTAGTTCATAGGGCATCCGTTGAAGGCTGTCATTAATCCATTCCCATGTACTCTCTCTATATGCAGCTGTCAATCATTATGAGACAGGCTCTTCCCCCAATGATGTAAACTTGAAGTAAAAAGCAGAATCTTATCAGACCACATAATGTTGCTGAGCAGTGCACATAGCCATTCAAAACATATTTCTACATGTGTGAAGTTTAATTGAATGTCTCTTTATCTGGTCCCACCACACGTGGCTCCGAGGACTCCATAAACATGCATTGATTTGGTTTACACGAGCAATCAACGGAAACACATTGACTTGATTTGCAAGAATAGTCTGGCCCTGTAGACTGACTGGACTTTCGGGAGTTGCACGGCTCCCTGAAAGAATCAAAGCCATCCTTTGCCATCCGGGCAGTTGCTAACTTGATCAGAAATGTGTTTTTTCTGATGCTGCTGTCTGAATCCTCTTTTCGTAGCGAGTTTCGGGGTCTGCTACAGCAGGGGAAACATCTTAAAAAGTCGTGGAGGAGGTGGCCGCTAAAGAGCATGTAGATCCAAGGGTTACAGCAGCTGTTGAGACTCGCCAACAAAGCTGAGAGGGTCACAGCAGCGTTTTCAGAATCTTAAAGAAATAAGAAAGGTTACAGGTTTAGAGCGTACATAAGCTATCAGCACGGTGTGCCTGAGTACAGGGAGTGTGCATACTGTGTTTCTATCGGATAAAATCGTGATTACAAGATATTTTTGACAACGTTCCATAGAGCTGGGTCAGAAAGGCAAGGGATAGAATTGCATGTTTAAATAGTGTGACGATATCATGTAGTTTTTATCGACGTGCGCATCTCTTCATGCGTAATTTCCATTACTGTGTTATAGCGCGTCTGGCGACATTAAGTATACTCGCACCAAATTCCTCATTTTCTCCTCATTTCACAATATCTGCTGTGTGACTCTATTCGATTAGGCGATTATGTCTTTTTGAAGATAAATATGTTTTTTAATAGCCTACTGTTTTTTTGAGACAGCATTTTGTGCGCTCTATTTACGCACAGATGTGTAGTTGTTTACAGAAGCTGTATGGTGGTTTCATAAAGATTAAAAGATAACAGGTCAGTAACAATATTCATTTTCAGAATTTTGACTTTTATTCATATAATTCATAGAGAATTATGACCATCGAATCTTTTTCCAAGTGCGTTTCCATATTGAAAGACTACACCTTATAATAGAAATTTCATTCGCATTGCTTTTTGGACACAGATGAATATTTGTAGTACTTCGTACTGTGCCATTTATGTGCATATGGCAATTTACCATCCCATGAAAAGTTTACATCCCAGACTGACCACATCTGCACGATGAAGAAGGGCGCCCAGCAAACGATATACGCCAAAACAATCACGAACGTCATCTTGACCGTTCTCAATTTGGCTCTCGAGATGATTGTGACACTACTGACAGACGCTTTTCCGATCATCCCCTTTTTCGCGTTGTGCGGCGTTCCTCTTTTAGTCTTGCACTTTATGTTCTTCCAAATAGTTTGGCATATGAACCCGTAGCAGATCACGAGAACGACGACAGGGATGAGGAAGATGCCCACCGTGATCCATGTGATGTAGGCTCGTATGCCCCACGGCTCGATGAAGTGTCCCCAGCAGTCGTAAACACCCGAGCCGTTCTGGATCTCGCTCAGGGAGAAGATGAAGTATTGAGGTGTGCTGAGCAACAGGCTGCACAGCCAAGTGGACCCGATCATGATGTACGCGCGCTTGGTGGGCTGCTGAAGGGTCTTCAGCGGGTGACAGATGGCGATGTATCGATCCAGAGTCATCATCACCATCATATAGGTGGACGCGAACATCCCGAGGACTTGGAGATGCTTCACGATCCGGCATAGGAAGTCAGGTCCGTAGAATCGAAAGGTGATCTCCCAGCACAGCTGCGGGAGGACCTGAAAGAAAGCCACCACCAGATCCGCAAGGCTCAGGTGCTTGATAAACAGGTGCATGCGCGAGCTCTTCTTCTTGGTGTTGCGCATCGCCAGCAGCACGCTCAGGTTCCCGATCACGGCTACGAGGAAGGTGACGCTTAAAACCGTGATCTCTATTTTGGCCACCTCTTCGTTCCGACCGAACGGGTCGACGTCGTTGCTTTGGTTCGCCATGGTCGGGTCTGGAAACATGGTCTGGTTCTCGTGCGTAAAATTCTCTCCGTTCCGGAGCATCAGGTATGTGGAGAGGCGCGCGCTTCCCTGGGCTTCATCGCTCATGCGTATTGACAACACAAGTGGGATCCCTGCAGTTTTCGGTGTCTTTGACAGTGGAGAACACCGTAGGCCTACTTAAGAATCCGAAAGACAGATCATACTCGGGCACACTGCACAACGTAGATGAGCGAAGACCACGGCTTGAAGGTTGCCTGACAAGTGTTGCGTTCCTTAAATCCAGCCCCAGTTGCAGGGCTTGGAACTTAAGGGCCGCCCCTGATTTTCTCTGCTCGTATGTACGCCCATGACACAAAAATCGAATGCTTCTTGCGCGCACGCAAATATACCTTAAATATTGCGTTAATTTATAAAATGGCTTTATCAAATCTTTGCAATGTTTCTATTAGTGTTTGAAGGAATAAAAAACGCCCGATAAACTTAAGAACAAATACTTCCCCCATGCCCATGGCAACATAACTTAAGTTTCTTTGAATAAATATTTGGATATCTATTGGCAACAGCCATTCTAAAGGAAGCTCAAAAATTGGTAACGAGCAACAGGTGCGCGTCTGTAACGAGAGCGCGCTCAATAATACACTCAATGATGAAACTGGTTGCGATGTGAAAGATATGAATCCGTTATTATACTGTGTTCGTAAAATATTAAAAGCACGGTTTAAGACCATAAACATCGGAGGAGGAAGATGTACAACGTAATACGTATTTTGGCCAATATTCCAAAATGTACATTTTCATAAAAGTTGTTTGTTCAAAACAGTCACATTCTAGTGATGTGCAATGTGTAGCATCTAAATTATACATAGCCTACACACAATATCATAATGTCATCTTAATCTGGTACACCAAGTTATTTAGGGAAAATGAATTGAACTGAAGGCACTTACTTAATGTTGAACCCATGCCAAGGTTTATGGAAACGAAAGGCCATTTGCATTGTGGGATATTGCATTCCACCCAGTGGTCTAGTTATTTAAGGGATGTTTTGACAAATGCAGTAGGTCATTCCAGTATTTCATGTATACAGAAATGTCACATACTGCGCACAGTATGCGTGCTGCAAGTGCATGTGTGGTGGTACGCTACTCTGAACGCAGGCTATGTTACGCTCACGGAGAAAAGCTCTCAGCTCCTGGCATTAATCAGACTCTGTTTAAACATGACTGTGTAATACAAGCTTGTGGTGATAAGGATTTGAATTAAACATCCCATAATTGTGGTTTGAGAGAGAGAGAGAGAGAGAGAGAGAGAGAGAGAGAGAGACCGTAACTAGACTTGCACACATGCTATGATTTTGTAGCCAAGAAATCAATAGGGTTATAATAACGTTTGCATTTCATGTTTGCTCTTTTGAAGGTCGTTATCATCACCATCTTTTCACAGGATATAAAAAGGTGAGCTGAACCTTTAGTTACGATACCGTTGATGTTAGAAAAGCTCCAGGAACACTCAGCCTAGCCATTACCCATAATTCACAGGAGGCACATATACATTTGTGAGTTCAGTATTTTGTCCAATGCCAAAGCGTCACTACAAATGTTTACAATCATTTTTAAATTAAAATGAATTGGAAGATGTATAGCCTTAATTATCACTGAATGCGTACATTTTCAAATTGCTTTTCTTATTCTTTGTCTGTTGTCCACAGATGAGAGGTCCTAAATATGACGGAAGAGTAGGACCGCCCAAAGCAATCCAGATTTAAAGAGTGGCCTAGAGGGGCTTTCTCAGAGAACGTGTTGGAGCGGCTGGAGGGATTCTGCTGCATCACACGACACGACGGGGTAAGTGTCCTGAGTGTTTGATGGAGCAAAGCCACAGATTTTACACTGATGTGACCTACCATAAGTGCTTCCTCCTTTCTCCTTCTGATTCTCCTTCATTACACGCGCCTGCCTCATTCATGTGACATACACGAGAGGCATTTAAAATGAGAAAAGGCCACAGTCTGATTGGAGGATTGTTAGGTTGAGAGCCGTTCGTCAAAGTCCACAGTTGTGTCGAATCCTGAAGCCGCTTAGCGGTCAACCAGTCAGACTGCATGCACTTGGGTGCACTGGTCATTGAAACGTTATGTTTACTGGGTAGGATGGCCAAATGTTAACACCCAACGTGATCATTCACTTTCATTCTGTCGGAAGCCCATAAACTGTGTAGGCGTTCATTAGTTTCACATAAAGGCTTGGAGAGGGAGACTGTGGGCAGCGCTGAACAAAAACACCATGCCATAAAAAGTAACTTGTCTCTTTAATAGAGGACAAGAGGGCAATCTTCAAGCAGGAACAGGTGTAGAGATCATAAGTTCTCCGTCTCGTCTGTATCTCCAGCCTACATATCTCGTCATCTGGTTACCATGGGTTAAGTTGTGTGTCTCCACGAAACATCATCTCTGTCAACGCAAGCCCTTGCACTGTTTGTTGTATTGAAACCATGGGAGAGAGATTTGTGTGTGTAAATGAGAAAGAGAGAAGTGTGCACGGGAGCATAATGGAATAAAGTACGGAGTTTTAATGTCTAATTTATATGCACAAAGCCTCAGGCTATTTAAATTCAGCATTTTCTGAAGTGGGAATATTTTCATGTCAAAAGCTCAGCTGAACGTGGCGGGGGGAGTAAATAATAATTTAAGGTTATGAAGTAGTTTGTGTATTATAATGGACTGCAGTGATTCATTTATTTGGGTGAAGGCGTCTACTAAGAGCAACAGGTTATTAATCAAACTTGAATTAATTTGTCAAAATTTGCTATAGTTTCTCAAGATGACGTTTTACTGAGTTAAGCTCCGCCCCTTCAACAACCCTTTAGAGGATAAGTGGGTTTGAAGAACAGACGGATGTGTTTGTGTGGTACTAGTTAATACAAATCTGTATGTGTTAAATGAAGCCTTATGGGCAATAATGCAAAACATAAAAAATGTAAAAGCAATAAAGGATTTTTGCATGAGCGGGTTGTCTTCATCAGTTCATAATTATAAGTGACAATGCTCACATAGCTTTTTTGGTGCTCGTGAGGATGAGATTTTTCAGCATTTTCCATTTTCCTTTCATCAGATTCTCCTTTTCCATTTCCCATTCTGAAATCTAATCGGGTAGAAATTTCAATCATGCCAATCATGACCATCAAAGCGGTCGGTAGTAAGACACTCTTCCAGCAAATACACACAGAGGACTGTCCAGGTATTATAGGCTTTTTCTGTCGAATGTCAGAGTTGTCCGCTAAAATACTAGCATTAGACGTTCTGTGTTATCTGAGGCCAGATATCAGCAGATCCACACTGTTTCTCTAACCATCATTCCTTTCCTCAAGAAAATGAGACTGTGATTGAGTCCAGGGCCAAACAGGCACTTTTGAAGGATGTCTCTGTTCTTTTCCCTGTGGCTTCTGATTCCTTTCAAAAGAACAAAGTTAAGAGAGACTTCTTTATCACACATTTCATGTTTGAAGATGAACTTTATTGGTCTCATTAAAAATAGGAAGGAAACGGAGAATAAGTAGTAAGAAAAGTAAGACATGCAACTTTGTGGGTAGTTTGGTGTTTAACGTATAGTTAACAGAAAATAAAAGTTTAATTTACTTACCTTCGTGTTGCTCATTTGACTGAAGAAAATTCACATTTAATGAAAGCAGCGAGCACCTAAATGTGAAATTAAAGCACCATAAATTGACATAAATAGTTTTTTTTGTTTATGAAAAGATGGGTTTAGAGTCAGAGGGTTACAGAATGATGACAGAAACGTAATTTTGGGGTAAACTAACCACAGTGTAATTTAGCACCCTTAAAGAAACATCGCAGTTCACCCAAAAATCAAAGTTCTGTCATCATTTATTCATCCTCATGCTGTCCGAAATCTGTATATGACTGTGGAACACAAAAGAAGATATTCTGAGAAATGTCTCAGTCGTTCTCTTTCCGTACAATGGAAGTCAATGGGGTCCAGTGTTGTTTGGTTACCAACGTTCTTTAAAATCATCCCTCCCATCCCTGTCACGTTGAGCTGTTTTGTGTTATTCTGCCCCCACAAGACAAGACTAACATATGATGGATGTAATGATGATTGACTTAACAGAGATGCTAGTGGTCCGTGGTTGTCTATCATATATGGGCTCAACTCATACCTGACCATTGACCACCATGAGACTGGCAGAGCTGAAAGAAAATGATTACATAAACAAATATTAACAATAACTCAACTCAACTCTCAACTCAACTTTATTTATATAGCGCTTTTACAATTTTCATTGTTACAAAGCAGCTGTACAGGAGACACATTGACTACAAGCAAAACAATCAAAGTTGTACCTGCAAAAACAAGAAAAGGTTGAAAACACAGAAGACAGACACACCCACACACAAAACACTCCACACACACAACACGCACCAACACACACAGACACAGAGACACACACACACACACACACACACACACACACAACACACACACACACGTACGTACACGGACAAGTACGCACACACGCTCAGTGAGAGCACACATTTAGGATAAAGGAGAGAGAAGCACAGGTCAAATATAACAGATTATAAATTCCTATATGCAATATTAATTAAGTAAAACTTTAAGATTCTAAAGCAGCCCCCCCGGTCAGGCAGATAGTGCAAAAACAGTATGCAAACGGTGGCGAGGAACCCAAAACTCTAATCGAGAAAAAAAACCTCAGGAGAACCCAGGCCCAACCAGGGGATTCCAGTTCCCCTCTGGCAAAAGCTGCTGCCTCTGCACAAGCTCCAGAGAACTTGCACAACAAGGCTAAATAAAATAAATAAACTTAATAATAAAATAAATTATAGTTTAAGATTATCATTAATAATCTAATAGCATTTGAAGTTTTGTGGTGAAGACATGTCAAGAGACCGCGTCCTTCTTTATCCAGCTCTATCATCTCAGCTCTTGTCAGGTCCCCACTTCCCATTCTCCGCTCTACCATCAGGTCAGGCCATGAACTGCATCCTGCTCGCTGTGGTAACCTTGGAACAATGAGACAAGACTGGCTGAGAGTAGAGTACTGTTCTGTACTCTTTGATGCAACAAGTACATCAGTTGTGTTTTTGGTTCCGGTTGATCTAACTAATGCAGCCTAAACCCTCTGAAGATTTATATTATGGAAGAGTAGTGTATGCAAGATTAAAAAGATGCGTCTTTAGTCTAGATTTAAACTGACAGAGTGTGTCTGCCTCCCGGACAGTGCAGGGAAGACTATTCCAAAGTTTAGGCGCTAGATAGGAAAAGGATCTACCACCTGCACTTGATTTTGAAATTCTAGGTATTACCAACTGACAGGACGCCTGAGAGCGTAATGCACGTGAAGGACTGTAATACAAAAGGAGTTCATTCAAGTACTGAGGAGCTAAACCATGTAAGGCTTTATAGGTAATAAGCAAGATTTTAAAGTTAACGCGATGCTTTATAGGTAACCAGTGCAAGGTTGACAGAACCGGGCTAATATGTTCATACTTTTTTGTACGTGTAAGAACTCGAGCTGCCGCGTTTTGGACCAATTGGAGTTTTTGTAATAAGCCTGCAGGGCAACCACCTAACAGTGCATTACAGTAATCTAGTCTTGATGTCATGAATGCATGAATTAACTTCTCTGCATCTGAGATTGACAGCATATGACGTAGTTTAGATATATTCTTAAAATGGAAAAACGCAATTTTACAGGTGTTGGCGACGTGGCTCTCAAATGACAGATTACTATCGAATAGAACGCCAAGATTCTTTGCTGACGACGAGGGTTTTATGGAACATCCGTCAATAGTTAAACAGTATTCTTGGTTGTTACTTATAGCAGTTTTCGGTCCAATAAGTAACACTTCCGTTTTGTCCGAGTTCAGTAATAAAAAGTTGTTACTCATCCAGTTTTTTATATCGACTATGCATTCCATTATTCGATGGAACTGCTGTGTTTCATGAGGCTTCGAGGAAATATAAAGTTGAGTATCATCAGCATAACAGTGAAAGCTAACTCCGTGTCGCTTTATTATATCTCCTAGAGGTAGCATGTATAATGCGAAGAGCAGAGGCCCTAAGACTGAGCCCTGTGGTACACCGTACTGGACTTGCGATTTGCGTGACACCTCATTGTTTATTGCTACAAGTTGAAAACGGTCAGATAAATAAGATTTAAACCATTTCAAAGCTATTCCCTTAATGCCAACATAATTTTCGAGTCTATGTAGGAGTGTGCTGTGGTCAATGGTATCGAATGCAGCACTAAGGTCTAGCAGCACCAATAACGAGATACAACCTCGGTCAGACGCCAATAGCAGATCATTTGTAACTCTGATCAAAGCAGTCTCTGTACTGTGACGTGCTCTAAATCCAGACTGGAATTCTTCATTGATGTCATTCCTTTGGAGGAAGGAGCATAATTGAGTTGAAACTACTTTTTCCAGAACTTTAGATATAAAAGGTAAATAACAATGCAGTTTAACTATAGGCACTAAATGAGATATCACCGCACAGTGAGATTTTAAAGCGCTGACTCTTTAAACTTTCTTCAGAACACAAAAGCAGATAATTGAATAAATACCTGGTTAAATATGTTCAATGTTCTTATTAAATGCTCCCCTCAGTTTAGCAAGAGTACTATGATGAACATAGATGTTCTTAAAATGACTCTTGAATAAATCTGAGGTAAATTGACTTTTATTTGCTTTTTTGGGATCTTGGCAGTTGGCAGTATAAATTACCATCCGCTTTTGTAGTAAAGAAAATATGAGCTCTGACAATCTAAGATATATCTATTATTATATACGGCGTCTGATTTTATTAAAGTCTATTATCACTTGTTCTCACCATCATATCATAAAGAAACAATGTTTGACTCGCTGTTCTTTTACCGCTATCAGAATTCCTACTTCTCATTTTCTCTTCTTTTTTCTTCTCTTCAGACGTCAGCTGGGTCAAACAGTGACAGGATTGCTGAACTTGCAAACGTTACGTCCATTTTTGGTCTTCAGCATTTCAATGTGGTCCACCAGGGAACTAAGATCAGAGGCTGCTGATGAAGAGGTACTCGGTTTCATAGAAACCAGAACACAGTACACACTTGGTCTCTGATGGTTTTGCACGAATTGTTGATCTGCTGGTATAGAGTGAAATGAATACGTGTATTTCTTATCAGCCAGAACTTTGGCTGAGTGACAAAGACATCTAGCAGAAGAGACGTAAGAGAGTAATTTGTGAGTGTATTCAGAACCTTCATTTAGACTTGTTTGGATCTGTGGCTGTAGAAAATAAGGGTCTAATGGATTTTCTTAATGGACCTGCTGTTTTAAACTCAAAAGCAGGATCTCCCGCAGCTATACTTTTAAAACATGAGTCACACGGTTGACTATTGATCGAGGCAATCGATTTGAAAGAATTGAGGCAGTTCAAACTTAATCCTGTTAGTCGTGAAACAGATTGTGGCATTATGTACAGTATATGTGTATGCAATATAAACATTAGAAAAGAAACAATTATAATATAATAATTGCCCATTATGTTGTATTTTGGTTAAAATCACTTCAAATCAAATTGTTATTAGGTAGGTGCATCCCTTCAGCATTTAAAGGCAGCTTAAATGTCAAGTTTCCACTGGTAAATAACAGGACTGTGGTGGCATTTACATCATTCCCACATTATTTAAGATTCTGCATTATTACATGGCATGTTTTCCTGCACCTCAGGGAATCACAGTGATAAATAGCCCAATGGTTTTTGGCTTGTCTACTCTTGCTGCATTCCCAGACGGCTGGAGAAAACGAAATGTGTAACAAAAGGCATGACCTACAGCAGAACTTGCACCTGCAGAATTCCAAAGCCAACCTGTGTGTGTGTGTGTGTGGGAAGGGTAAACCCTACGGTATGAGGACAAAATGTCCCCACAAAGATGGCAATATCCAAAATCCTTGTCCTTGTGGGGACATTTTTTGGTCCCCATGAGGAAACGAGCTTATAAATCATACAGAATGAACTTTTGTGAAAAAGTAAAAGAGCAGACAGTTGTGTGTGATTGTTAGGGGGAGGGAATATGAGATACAGTTTGTACAGTATAAAAACCATTGTGTCTATGGAATGTCCCCATAAAACATGGAAACCCAACATGTGTGTGCGTGCGTGCGTGCGTGTGTGTGTGTGTGCGTGCGTGCGTGCGTGCGTGCGTGTGTGTGTGCGTGCATGTCGAGTAAAAGGGATAGTTCACCCAAAGATGAAAATTCTGTCATCATTTATTCACCCTCTTGTCATTTCAACCTGCATAAGCCATTGACCTTTGGCAGTACCCATCGGCTTTGTGTCCGCTCTGCTCTCAATAGAAGTGTCCGTCTTTTGTGTTTCTGCACCATAATTTCCAATTTAAAAGCATATCGAGGCAAACAAGCAGGTAAGGGCTCTTGATACCTCCATCCGTCATGTGCGGCCGCACAATATATCTCCACATATAAACGAGAAACACGTGTCTTGAGCGTTCTCGTGCTTTAATGGCAGGGCACCTTTAGACGCCGCATCCCTCTCAATGCGTGGCGTGACCTCCGTACGTCCATCAATGCATGGAGCTATCAAATGAAGTTCACGTGCCGGAGGAATGTGCCTGTTTTGTGCCAGTAGCTGGCAGGACAAACGCAGGAAATGTGCGTTTGTTCAGTCGCTTATTTTAGATCAGCGTCTACCTATGTGATTGTCTTCTGGAGATGTCAGTGGAGCTAACCAGTGGTAGATAACCAGGATTTCACGATACATTTATTCAGGCGCTGTGCAGGCTCACATGGGCCGCTTTCCAAATTGTAGATTTAAATGAGATATGAAATCCTTCAAACTGTCCAGCAATCCACAGAATGTAAACATTATTATCAAATACAGAAGCAGGGAAAGATATTGCAACAATATTTGAAAACGTGGCTTTGTGCATCAGCAGGAGTTTTTAATACATCCCTACAGATTTCACAACCAGACAAGCAGATGAGAAAAGAATTTATGGATGAAAAAACAGAAAAGTGAATAATTGAGCATTCCTTTATTACATGTTTCTGTCCGTGGTTTTGTTTTTCTCAAACATGCTGATGGAATAAGGCAATGGTTAATGAGGATGGAGTGAATAAGATGCGTGCAAGTTTAGTGTTTTGAGCGGAAATACAGTGCACGAAACCCTCGCAGATGTTTTGTGAATCGGTGCCTGAAGCTTTCGCGTCGTTGCAACAGATGAGAGAGTTTATTCAAAAGTTCTGCTCTGAAGTTTTACAAGTCCTCGTTTTAAGCACCCCCGATGAGAGGCATTAGTCGAGTTCCTCTCGCTCTGATCCTGACTGAACTTACAACTCATTATAACCCCGTTTAATCAGTTGAGCAAATCTTGCATGACTTGAGAAGAAGGTTTTAATGAATTGCTGCCAAAAAACGCCAAAATAGATAAAGAAAACAACTTGTTCCCAGTAAAGTGTGTTGGGAAATCTGTCATCATGTATTGTCCCTCATGTTAGGGGCTAAAAAGGCCCCTAAAAGTCATCCGTACATATTTATACGCTACATGTCCTTTGAACCGTGTGGAAAAACAGACCCATAGCCTTTGGTTTCTAAGAATTTTTTTTGTGTTAAAAATCTTCCCGTCTAAATGTGCTCTCAACAGGATTTGAGAGATTTCGCCAGATTTATCTGAGATCATTTACAGTGGAGACGGAATACACAAATAGACTTGCATCATCATTTTAATTACTGGTATTTCTACTTCTTCCGTCCCTAACAATGATTGGATAATCACATGTTGGTGATCGGTGGATTTTCAATGTAAACAAACAGGAAATGGCTCAGAGACACCATATTTGGTCGTTGTGAGCCAAACGAATGTTGTCGGTCTGATTATTGTGATTAAATTGTGTCAGTCACAGCAGCAAGTGCAGGCTTGTGTGTCTGAAGTTCAATCAAAAATCGGCCTCAACACAATGACACGTCTCACAATCATTCAGCAAGCTTTTAGTTGTTTCTAAATAATACGTTCAGAAGTGCTAAAAGCCTTTTCCTCATTGTATCTTTCCTTTTGGTTGTCAAACGTCCCTCATCCAAAACCATCCCAGAGTTTTTTTTGCAAATCTCTGTCTTCATTATTAACTTAAAAAATGTATCTGTAGAACATTTGATTACAGTGCTTAAATAAGGATTTGGGTTGAGAGCATTATTGTACTTTGCTTATCACAAGTATTTCTTATCAAAAAAGGCAGATGATGTTTGGGTGCCAAAAGGTTATTTAGACCTTAAAGGTCCAATGTGTCATTTTTGGAGGCTCTATTGACAGAAATGCTATGTAGTATACATGGCTTCTGAGGTGGATTAAGATCTTACATAATGAAGCGTTATGTTAGCATTAGAATGAGCTATTTCTTTCTACTAACACGGGTCCCCTTCAGGTCCCCTTGTTTCTACAGTATCCCTAAAGGACAAACCGCTCTTCAGAGCGTGTTTCGTAAATACGTTATCTCCTTTGGCAGAGAAGCAAACACATGATGACATCTTAGTCCTGTTTCAGCCATCGTAGTGCTTCGAAAGAGAGCGAGAGATGGAGTGAACCGTTGGTTGCAATTCTCAACCTCACCACCAGATGCCAGTAAATTTCGTAAAGATAAAAACTGTATTTATAAAAATGTATTCTAATAGCTTGCATTTGATCTCATGTAGTGTAATGTAAATACTTGTGTATATAATGTATAAACAGTAGTCACTGAGAATTGCACTTTGCTGTCATTCTGAAAACTTTCATGTGTTCTCTTTCATTCTGCTAAATCACCTAATGACTCACTGTTCTTGGATTCTATTTAGAACCACTTCATCCATTACATTAAAATCCATTATTGCATCTGAAACATGCACAGCAAAATCACCAGTGTTAAAAAAGTCAACTCTATTTATTGTAAAAGAGGAACAGCGATGTCAGTAGAAGTGTTCTCTTTATCGTTTATTTTGACAGTCTGGCTTATAGGGTTGCTATGACAACAGCGATAGAGTTACACAAGTTTTTGTTGCTGACCAACCAGAAACTGTGGGTCCAAATCTCTTTAATCTGCTAATCATGTACACCATGCCTGTGACGACTTAAATGTGTGTAAACGTTGTTTTACATTTCTGTCACCAAGCCATGTGTTTATTTGTGACCAATCTGGGATTGAATATGAGTCCAGAATATGAGAGAGTTGTGTTTTCTGATCCAGTTTTATGTATTTTTTAAGATTTAGATTGTGGATTAAACGTATACGTTTGTTTCTCGAATTTGTATTTATTTTATGCCTCTTGTAGTTACTTTAAACGAGCCGGTCCAAGGTCCATGTGTGATTTTTAGTGGATGCACCATATGATGTCTGCCCCCCTTGAGGTCACAAAGGTCTCATGACAAAGTAACCGCGTAGTTCATAAACATGGACATGTTTCACTGCATCTGACAACCATAACATTTCCAAATGTTTTGTCTTAATGTTGAACATTGTTTAATGATTTAAGAGCTAACAAACTTCTTTTTGTTTCTTTAAAATAAAAACTTAGCAAACCGTGTTGTGGACTAACACTGGCCCAGCCGTGCTTCTGGTTTCATAGGTTTTTTTTACTTGCATATAGAATTAATTCTTAAAGATATGCGTTTAATATTCCGAGTCGGTTATGAATGTTGTGTTGGTTGTATTCTGTTTTAAACATTTGCGCAGCAAAAAAACTGAAACAAGAAGTTCTCCGAAGTGGTCTATAATGACACATAAAGTCACAACAAGCAAAGAAATGCTCTCTATTATGAGTATTTTTCTAACCTTAAGGTTGAGACTGTATATCGTCTCACCAGCGTTTCAGGAACGGCCTGAAAAAAAAAACACAAACAGCCTAACAAAGTTAACAAATCCTTGCAGCAAAACTAAAGGAAATGAAAATTGTCAATTAAAACGTGCCCCAGAGGCATCCATGGTGTTGATGGACATGTAGATCTTCGCATAGGACTTAGGACGTGATCTTGAAGCAACGTTCCAGTTGAACAAACATAGTCTTCAATCTGAAACCATTGATGACTTCTCAAAGTTTCATGTCAGAGGGAAATGAGCCCAGCGCTCAGCCAAACCCCAAACATAACCCCAAAATCTGAGAAACGTTGTTGCAAAATTACGATCACCGTGAATTCCCTGCCGTTCGGGACTGCAGAATCGTGGGTCAGGGATCACATAACCGTGCTGGGAATGGCCAAATGTGGGAAATTGTGGAGGAAGTCGGAGTAGAAATGTGGGACAGAAGGAAAGAGACGGAGATTAAAAGAAAGCGGAGAGCATCAAGAGACGTGGACATGTGGGAGAAGGGGAACGCTTGGATTTGTACAACATTTGGGTTTGATTTGGTGCTTTGGGGAATGAGATTCAGCTGGCGGGGAGTACAGGGTCTCACTCAAACACACATTCATCACCAACTCGGTAGGGATTCTCCACGCAGGCTGTCTTCCCCTGATTATCAAAGCATGTGGTCTGTAGAGAATGCTCTGCGATTACTACTGGTCACATTACCATTAAACAGAGTCGGAAACCTGGTTGGCATGAGTGTGAAATGGGCAGCTCAGCTGTGTTTGCCCAAAGCGTTTTTAATCCATTGATGTTTCAGCTTTCAATCTTCTAAATGCCTAATAATCTATAGACGTGTTGGGGTATTTATGTGTGTGAGTTAAGGGCATCTTATAATGGACTGTACTTGGCTTTTATTGAACTGCAATAGCAATGCCATGTGAATGTGTGTTTTCATTCATTGAAATCTGAGTGTATTTTGAGAAGATCTAAGCTTCAAAACGAATAGTTTTTGGTACTGGACGTTTTAAAACTAAAGCAAAGGCAAAGTTGTTTTGACTTTAATATATCTTAATATTCCTTATGATGACAGTTTTACGTTTTTTAATGACTTGCATGCAGCAAAACATTTTTTACCTCAAGAGTAAATTATAAAGGTTAAATGCAATAATAATTAGGGGTGCAACAATAAATTGAATTATCGCATATCGCAATATATGTATCGTAGATGTATTAAGATATACCGTAAAGCTATGGCAATATATTTTTAAATGAAAAGCCGGTTTCTTGTTTTCATTTTTTTATATCGTGATGCAATCACAATTGTAAACCCAGTATCGTGTATCACATCGGATCATGAGCTGAGCATATCGTTGCACACCTAATAATAATAATAATAATAATAATAATAATAAACTAAATAAACAAATAAAAAGGCTGACACCTTATTGATGGAAAAATTTTAATAAAAATAATGAAATAAACGGAAAAAGTACAACTGAAGTACTATCTATAGCATATTCTATAATATGATCTGATGTATTCTGCATTCACTCGTATCCATGCGTGCTCTAGGTAACAGACACATGGAAGCAATTCTGCATAACAATAATTACTGTGACGCTTGTTAAAATAGAAATCGTTGAGCAAGATTTTCTTTGCCATCGTTATGCATTATGTGCTTGCAAAGTGCAAAAAATAGGTTTGTTTCCCATAGACAACATTGTGTACAACACACATAATCTTGCAGATTTTATTTTGTGAATCTTTAGCCTTAAAAAAATAATTACATGCTTTGTTCAAGTTTAATTACGTTGAACAGTTTTCAATTGAATGTTTCTTCACTAAAATATTACAAATATTTTCATATGTAATTGTATATACAGTATTAAACTGTCTTTCAATCTTGCACTTGCACATGCATTTAACGTGACTTTTGTTTGATTTTTTCCGCTGTGACCGTGTCTGTTTTTATGAAGGGATCATCAGTGCTGTCAAACAGGAGATTTGTTTAGAACGTGCTGCCTCTGGTTTATATCATGACAATTGATCCCATGGCACTGTTAAGAATTAATTACATTTATAAAACAAAATGTCTATGTATATATATATCTGTCTCTTCTGTATATAGCCAGAGAACGTAAATCCGTATGCACCAATGCATCCATTCACAAGACCAGCCAAATATAGTATAGTAGAGCTAATGGTCTGTTAATAGACATATTGGAGATTCTGTGGGCTTTTGTGTGAGCTGATCCACCTTTCTGATCCCGATTTTATTAGACAGGCTTGACATTCACAGACCAGAACCTATCCCAGATTACCTATTGCTCTCCCCCCCTCCCTCTCTCCCCCCTCCCTCTCTCCCTCTCTCCCTCTCTCCCTCTCTCTCTCTCTCTCCCCTCAGTAGCTTTGCAATGAATGGTCAATGTTTTTATCAGTCAGTTGGTTGATGGTCATTGGGACTCGTGTCTTCCGTGCTGTCATTACTGGTTCCTCGGGGCAGGAACAGCTTTGATAGCAATGATGTGACCAGACTGCCAAGCCCGACATCTCACACACATGACAACAAGCTTGTAGACGTGTAGCTGTTCACACTCATCTGTCCCACTTCCAAACAGTCACGTGCACCCACTGAAAATAGCGCCAGTTTATGAAGGGAACTTTCTCCTCGCACATGAACGGATAAAATCATGTATCAAACTATCCGTTGCCAGCAGTCTTAAGAAAGATGCCCTCATGTTTTTCAGAACCTCTCTATATCTATATCGGTATATATTTGATATGTTAACATGTCTTTAAAACAAGATGAATTACCTGAAAAGAAAAAGTGCGTAAAACTACTGTGGGACAGTATAGTATAATTAAACAATAAGAGATGAGAGTAATTTGTCTTTTCCAACCGCAGACTGTTCTCATTGTTTTAAGCATAAACCATAATACATTTAGATTATGAATAAGATTGACGATCAACAAACAGTTGTCTAATTTTGCTGTGCAAGTCATTTGAACTTAATGCACAATGAATGGATTTAATAAACAAATGTAGCCAAAGAATTATAAAACAAAAACATCCTTGTTGATTTTCAAAAGGTTCTCAAAAGGCAGCAGGCATCAAAGCTGGTTTTGCTTTCATTTTTAAGAGCTCGGCCCTCAATGTATCGATGTTGTTTAGTCTGTACAGAACTCCTGAAACCAGAGCTGTTTCTTCTGAAAGCAGCACGCCACAAAGACAAAGCTCTGGGGTTTTCACAGGGTGGTCCGCGGCACACGCCAAACCTTACGCTCCGATGCCTTTTAGGGAAAAGGTGATTTTGTTCACGCATTCTAGAGCCATATGAAGACCAGAATGATTGTTGATTAGAAGTCATGATGTTACTTAGTATTGTGTCTCTCACCGCAGTTATTATCTTTGTTATTATCTGAAACGTTTGCTCGCAGTGTAAATCAATACGGCGATAAAAGCTGATCTGGGATCAAAAGTGGACCGTGATCACTGTGACAGATAAAACTCTTGCTCTTAGTAGTTCATCAGGCGGCTAAACTTTTTCAGGAAACTCTTCAGGCCAAGCCCGGATTGGCTAATCGAGAGAATCTGGAAGATTCCTGTTGGGCCGGTCTGAGGCCGCTCTCGGTCAAGAATGCCAGGGCCGATTTGAAGTCCCACTCCGCCCCTGCCTCAGGCTCACTCCAGTGTTTGAAATATACTGAGAAACACTGCTGACAGCATCCTGCTCCATCATACCTGAGTATATGCATGTCTGAAGATTCAGAGACGACAGATCCATGGCAGGTTTGTTCAAGAAGCAGAAAGCTTCATTTAGCCGTAAGCGTTTCCAGATTGAAAGGTACAGACAGACAGATTTCGCAACCATTTGGAGATTCCTGGTTTATTGTGTCTCCACGGGCTCGTACGCATGCTTTGTTCGGCACATGGGCTGTTTCTTTACGCTCCATATTGCTGTGATCAAGAGCACTTGGAGTGAAATGACGGCTCGTGTTTAGGAGCTATTTTTCAGGGAATATTTGTGGGACGGCACACGGAGAGAAGGGGGACATCTGTCAAAAATATGTGTTCCAAGAGACGCGTGATATTTGAGAGTGGCCCCTTCTCATTGTTTTGTCTCATTTTCAGAAGTATTCTAAATAGTTAAGGTCACATTGGATGTTTACTGGGTTCCGTATTGTGTCTTTTATGTTATGTTCTCTTCCCCTCTGTTGTCTTCTTTTCACTTTTGTCTGTGCTCTCCTATTCTCTTCTCATGCCTTGTCATGCCTTGTCTTAAATATATTACAATTGCTAATTCATGTCTCCCCATATTGTCTTTTTTTAGGTAAAAAGTTTTATACTTTGGCATTCTCTACAAAGGGCAAATGAATGTTCAGACTGTCTCCATCACAGCGTGATGTTCTGAAATCTCATCCAGGTCTCTCCCACCAATCAGAGCTCTCTCCGTTTTATGCCTCACAGGCATCTAATTTCACAAACAAACATTGTAGACAAATCATTTTACATGCTTTCATCAGCACTGAAGTAAGTCTTTTTCTTTTCTTTTCACAGACGTGTATGTGTGTGTTGTTAGTGCACACTAATGGCAAAAAGTATGTAGTAAAAGGTTTATATAGTAAAGGAGACATTTTCAGAATACTTCTGACCTTATATGTTCAAAGAAACCGTTCAAATCTAAGAATAAGGTTTAAAAAAGACAAAACAAAATAATTAAGCAAAAAAGAAAACTACATCATATAATGAAATACATGTTTTATTTTATGCAAAATATGCATAAAAAACTAAAACGCGCACATTACACAAATTGAAAGTTAGGCATACATTAACAACAATGTAAACAAAAATGTTTTTGTATACCGTCACTATCCTGACTAAATAAGCTTTTGCTGTAAGTAATTTTCTTTGCCTTCTTAAATTCTTCTCAAAGCTGAGCTTCAGTTTACACTACAATCACCCGCCTTACACAACATGCATGCTAAATAAATCTCCAATAATGTGTTTTCTAAATAAAGGACAAAGACATCAGTTTTCCTACACTGTAAAACAGCTGTACATTTACAGAAATGTACTGTTATTCTTTACAGATTTTTCACATATAATGTAAAAAACTGTAAAAAAAATCTTCAAATTACAGGAAAAATGGTTAGTTAACCATTTTTACTGGCGCCCCATCTGCTTGATTTTTTTACAGGATTTGTTCACAGTGTAATTTTGAAAATACGTTAAAAATACATCAAATGACAAAAAAAATCATGAATTTACAACAAAAAACATGTCATTTTACGTTACAAACTGTAATTTTACGTTTTCTGCTGGAAAACAGCATTTTTTCAGGAGTTTTTTTACAGTGTAGATCGGACATCACTTTTGGCCCCTACTATAAGCTTACCCTCACAGGTCGTCTGTAGTGACTGTCGTAATGCAAACAGCCCCTTATCCACACAGTCACACACAAAAGCATGTTTAGTGTTTATTTCCGCCAACTGTACACTAAACCGCTCGTATTTCTATATGTAGCGATAGGACATATATGCCCTGGCCTAGCGTGATACTAATCTACGGTATGTGTCTGCACATGCTCTATTATAAAAATTGACACAAACAGGAAATTGCTCGGATGGTTGACCACAAAGCATCGCCGCTTTAATGAATCTGACATTCCCCACAACCTCGTCTCTAGGCCTATATAGGGCGCCCTATCCCAGCGTGCATCACTGTTTAAATACCACTTTCTCTATCATTGGATGGCTCTGAAAACAATGGGATTGAAAGCACACAGAACGTGGCGGGATGCACTGATGGAAGGCTTTCATAAGAACAAGGGGGGTTGAGGTATTCTTCTGTCAACATCTGGGCGACGTGTCATTTGTGTGTTCGAGTGAAATAGAGAAGAAAGGACAGATACTGATACCTCGGCGCTTGCTTGACAAGTGCATAATTCATTTTCTTTATCTTTTGGCTTCCATCATAAAAAGCGGCTATTTCATTCGTGTCCCGTTCATGCACGGAGATAAATTCATATGCAACTTAATTGTGTTCAGTTCATGTTTAAAAAGACAACCCACCCCCCTAAATATATACTTTCTTTCTCAAAAGACTTAACAAGTACACGTAGCAAAGTGTTGAATCCAGGGTTTGTTGTGAGGAAAGACAGATGTGTTCTCTCCATGGCTGTCTGCTCATTTCATTTCTGTCACTTCCATCACATCACTTTCAATGTTTGTTTTTAGCTTTTCTTTTGGTCTCCAAAATGTCTTTCAGTAATTTATTCTGTCACTTGTGTTGTCAAGGAATGCACACCTTGGGTTAAATTTCAGTGCTAGCTTACAATTTGTAGTGAGGGAACGATTTGTCCATTCAAGGAATAGCTAAAAAAAGATTTAAACCAGCCAAATGTATATTCATTCACTTATTTAAATACATAATGCAAGATTAGGGTTTGTGGTCGATAGGTTCAGGATTAAACAAATGAAACATGACACGGGAGGCCTTCCCCATGTCAGACAAGCAGGCCGTGGCGTGAATGAGCTCTGACCCTTGTCGTTTTGACCCAACAGGTCACAGACAGTCTGAAACACTCCAGACCTTCAAGATACAAATCATGCAGAATTTCCCTTGCTCCAGTCTCCTACACGGGTATGTCAATTCACTTACACGATGCGTAAGGCTGTGTTAAAGTCAATTGTGTTTCTATATGTAAATGTACTTTACAGGGAAAGGGTAAGAAATTTAGCAGCATCTAGTGGTGAAGTTGCAAATTGCAACCAATGGCTCACTTCAGCCCGCCAATAGAAGCACTACGGTGACTGACACAGCACCAAGATGTCGTCACGTTTGCGCTTCTTTGCCGAAGGAGATATTTACGAAACCGTTTAGAGCTTCTGTAGAAACAACATGACGAATTCCATGTAAGCTCATAATAGCTCATTCTAAGGTAGTAAAAACATAAGGCTTCATTATTTAAGGTCTTTATACACCTCTGAACACACAGTTATGTGTATTATATAGCAGTTTTGTCAATAGATCCTCCAAAAAATGACACACTGGACCTTTAAGACCTAAAACATCTTGAAAATGTGACAGGAACATGTCAGACGCATTCACATTCTCGCCACACTCGGGTCTCGGGCCCCTTCCTGCTGAGCCACGCAGGATTTCCGAGCCTGTCGTCATGGCAGCAGAGATCGAGGGCCATGGGCTCTAGTTCTGATCAGGCCACCAGGATGAGGGATGTAGTTAATGAGGTTACATAGCAGGAAATGGTCGTGTGGGTGAAAGAAGGGAAGGGAGGGACACTGCTAGTCAGGGATGGTGATGTGAATCTCCTTTATACTCTGACCCGGGGCTCGAGCTGCACACAGAATGATGGCATGGAAAGAAAAGCCCAACGTGACTTTCGCGAGTCACAGAGGTCAGAGGATGACATGGATGGAGATCTCATGCAAGTGAATGCAGAGCTGCCGGTTTGATCCGCCGGGGTAATAACTACAGGAAACATCAAATACAGCGCTTAAGTGACCTGAATAGCCTTTCCAGTAGACGGTCTGGCGAGACGGCTTTTAAAGGACCGCATCCCTTGCAGCTATTGCCTACTTATAACCTACTTTTAGGTTTAATCCAGTTCTGTCACAATATGCGTTACGCTCGTTTAATTGTGCATCCGGTCTTTAAGAAATTGTCACATCGCCTGTTTTTATCACTTTAACACTTGGCGATAACTCGTACACAGCTGCGACATGATCATCATTAGCAGATTATTGTATTGGATAAGAACATCTAAGAGAAGACAATTGTATAGGGAAGAGAATGTATTGCTGGACACGCCGTACTGTACATCCAGTACCGTATTTACTGTAACCCGTGTTTGTCCTCACTGTGATGAGAGCTGTGTAATGACTACATGCTAATGTTGTCTTTCCCATGACCAAATAAGGAAATGTGTTTACGTTGAAAGTCTTTTGTGTGTTGGAAGAAAAGCTTTAGCAAGAAACTATACAATAAACAGAGAACCGATCCCATGGAGACTCAGTTATAGGTCTCCACCAGGGTACTTTAAAGGGCCAGTGTGTCATTTTTTGTATAGGATCTATTGACGGAAATGCAATACACATATGTGTACATAATGATGCGTTATGTTTTTACTATTTCAGAATGAGCTATTTCTATCTACATGGAATTCGTCACGTTGTTTCTACAGAAGCCCTAAATGGACAAACTGCTCTACAAATGCATTATCTCCTTCAGCACAGAAGTGAAAACGTGACATCTTAGTCCTGTGTCAGCCACCGTAGCGCTTCGAAGGGGAGGGGGCAGTAAGCCGTCAGTTGCAATTCTCAACCTCACCACTAGATGCAGCTAAAATCTCCACATTGCTCCTTTAAAGGCAGTTGTTGTAAACTGTATGACTTTCTTTTATGGAACTGAAAGATTTTTACTAAGAATCTGCCCCTGACTACAGCTGTCAAATTTTACGCACGTTTCCTTCTTTTACTTGAAAACCAACAATGTGTCCTGCCAATTCTGAAGAAGTTTATTCATTAATGAAATTTAATCTTTTTTAATCCCTTTTGTGTGTTTTTGTCTTGTTTTCAGAGATTTTAGCCCGAGTCAGGTTTTTCATCCTTTGGGAAATTACTTTTGCTTCTTGTAAGCATAAACATCATTACATTTTCCTAGATTTGCAAACATTTGCAACAATACATTCTCTGAAAAAATTTTATATATTATGCCATTCAATTTGTGTTGTTAGTAAAACGTTCAGATCTCCTTCAGATTTTCTGAATGCAATCTGATTCAATTTATTTTGAATTATAATTTGCACTGAACTGCAAGTTCTTTATGCTTTTACTGCTGTACAAAGTAAGTGGGTTGTTTGGTTTCACATTTTGCATGATTTTTTCCAGAGTTTAAAGGACCTAATGCAATAGGTTTTTCCTCAGTATTTGTTGCAGAAAATGGGAGAAGATGTGAACTACACGCTAAACCTACACAAGGACTTCAGCAGTGCTGAGAACAAATGTTCTGCTTGGCTTTGATTGATGACTAAATGAAAGCAGACATAAATATATACGTTCACACACTAAACCAATAGCTCAGATGCTTCATCATCACTCACTGAGCATAGACATTACTTCTGCAGTCAGCAGTTCAGTGGGGGGTTATGGAAGTGCCCAGAGGACCATTTGTGTCCTGTTTATGTAGAAATGAGTGTATGATACCCAAGAGAAAAGATTACAAATGAGAATTACTGTAGACACGTGATACAGCATCCATTAAATCACCCAAAACAACCTCTGATGTCTAAAAATACATTTAAGTGTTTGTAAATGCATTACCAGAGTTTGGGTGTGCTTAGTGATTAGAGTCAATACACATTTCCTGAATTGCAATGGTTTATGTGTGTGTGCTGTATAAAGTTTCCTACCTTGGTAACGTAAAATAATCTTAATTGATTCATAACTATGTAAAGATAAGTTTGCATAGGCTGTTCAATTTATCAGTGTCACATGACAAGCTTTACAACCTCGTAACCCATAACAGAGACATACTGAACAGTCGTAACTGAAGTCATGACATCTGCTGATATGTGTTCAACAATAATGAGAGAGAGAGAGAGAGAGAGTTCTGCTTTGTGTGCTATAATTATTGTTAAATGCAAATTAAAACAAAATGTTAAATGCATCCTCGTTACTAAGTCTCTTTGTTTTTGTTCTAAATTAGAGAAACAATATTCAAATTATAACATATTTATTCATTATGTTAGTACTTGCTTTACTGTGTGTTGGTTTGAAATAATTGTGTTTGGAAAGGATCCTGCCATCCTGACCAGACAAAGTAATCCAATTAAAACGAAAATTCATGACGAATAACAGTCATTCCAATTGGCATTTCAATTAGACTTTATAATTGTACCTTGCTGTGATTCAGTGCCCGACTTCCCCCCTTGCGGACACGCACAGTTTATTCTGTAAACTGATCTCATATCAGTGTTACAGCAATTAGTCCACCTGCTGGTTTTCTATTCTCTATCCCCCCCTGCTGGCGCAGCGTGATATTATCCTGTTTGGTGCGAGCGAACGTTTATACCGCTTGTCGAAGAGAAAGTTGATTTAGTGTAGTTACACAATTATCCCAGTAGAGGGCAGAACGGCACTTTCCAAAACTATTGGGTGTTTCCATCCACCTGAAAGGTTACATTTAATTGGCGTGAAACGGTTAGGTTTTGTAGTTCATTCATAATGTGGTTTTCTTTTCTTATTGCTTTTCTTTAACATGGCAACTGCTGCCATATGCTTATCCAGTAATCAATTAAATTATAATTTGCATTTGAAAAGCAGCCTTGCAGAATAAAAAACAGTACAGAAATAAGAAAAAGAAATTTGGATACAAAAACTGTGACCTTTTAAATGGTCGTGGTGGTATTGCAAAATGTAAAGAGGTTTGCTAACTGTAAAAATATTTGTCAATAGGCATGAACCCAGCTAACACAGTACGTTCTGACGACGTAGCCAGCTCGACTTCATTTGGTCACCGTGACATTACTTTGTGCACGTTCTGAGGACGTCTTGGCAACGTTCCATTTCTAAGAATGTTTGCTTACGTTCCAGAAACGTTCTAGCCACGTCCTCAAATAACATTGTGAATTAATCCCATGGAGAACGTTGTAGCGACGTGATGTACTGGTCTTCAGATAACCTGGACACTGGTCATTTGATTAATGAATTTGGTCATTTCTATTTATTGTTATTGGATGGAAAATTTATGATCAGAGTAAAATCTCTTATAATGTCAAGACGAATGCTATAAATCCGACTTCTGACAGCTATTAAACAGTTAATTCGATACCACAATTAAAACTGCGTTTCTATTTATTTAGTGCGCGCGTCTGATATGTGCGCGCACGCGCCTTCTCTGATCTGCAAAGAGACGCGCGTTCGCATCATTTAAACGTTAACGGTCATTTCGTTTTACCTCACTGCCTGATATTACTTTAGCGGTTTAATAATATTCTTTCTTTACTTTAAACCTTACAGATTTGAGAGTGACGCACATTTTTTGTGATTTTCGATCGATTTGGCGCGTTTAAATGAACGGACCCTGATGTTTGTGAGTGTGACTAAAGAAACTTTTGATTGTTGTTTCTAAAAACTGACAACCTGCTAAATTTATGTGGTAAAACAAGAATATACTGTTAATCTTAAACATATGTTTATTCATCTCTGTCAATAAATATCTGCTTTAAATCCTCTATATTGTGTTGAAGTCTTTGATTATGTCATGTAGTATAAATAAAATTCCTTATTGTGACGTACAGACAGTGCTGTGTTGAGTTTTATTAATCGAGAATTACTCCAATTGTGCATAAAATTGAATCTTTAACGCACAGATTAAATCACAAATTAATTTAATCCTCCATGTGAAGGATGGTAATTGTTTAAATTAAATAAAAAACGATTTTAATAACGTGCCTGTTTGGTGGTTAGGACGTGCTCATCACGTCCCAGAAACGTTATTTGGTACGTCGCTGCGACGAATATGGTACGTTTCAGGTATGTCTTCAGGAGGTAATCACCAGTCCCAACAACGTCCAATGTTAGGTCGTCACGACGAATATGGGAATCGCAAAGTTACGTCGCTGGAATGAATATCATAATAGGTATTTTATTAAACATTTAAAATTAAACAAGATTAATAAACAAATGCTTAATAAAACAATACAGCCCAATAAAATAATAATAAACTACATGTAATATGGGTGATTTCATTTTACTGCCAACCGCCAATGAAATAAAAAGATGATTTAATTTTTACGTGCAGATATCGGGGGCGCGCTAGGACCGCTAATTGTGGAACGTCATCACATAATGTTCTCTATTTTAAAAGGCAAGTGACTGTAAATGTCAGCATTATCATATGTGTAAAGCATTGAAGAATGTCGAGTGAAACAAGAGCTTATTCGGTTAGTCTGCTATTTTATTCCTATACAGTTACTCCTGACGGGAGGCTTCCGTAAATAGTTTATACGTAACGTTACGCTTCAACTAAGTTGAATGGTGCAACTCAAACAAATTTAGTAGTGCGTAAGTTGTACATTAGTGCCCATTTAAGTCAAAACTAGGCTATGTTGTAACGCACAGCTGGTGCAACCGGCCACAGGTACGTCGTCACAACGTAACTGTGTTAGCTGGGAATGTCATTCATTCGTTGCCTGGACCGTTATATTTTTAGCACTACCTACTATAAAATTGATGCTTATTTGTATTTTTCTTTTTAAAGTTCGACAAATCTATGTTTGAGATGTTCACAGTTTAAGATCATCAGCCTATATCAACACGTGCGTCACGTTACTCTTTTGGCACCTTGTTTTCTGTTTTCACTAACCGCCACCAATTAACCAATCAACCCTAATTGTTAACCATTTAATCTAGTGGCTTCCCAAAATAGCGTGAGAGCATGACGTAACAACAGGGCTGGAGGGTTTGTCAATTTTGTGTTTTACACACATGCACGCCCCAACCCGCCCACCTATTGACAGAAGCGTGGAGAGCGCGCACTGGAGAAAAGCGCTCACTCACACACCCACCCAAGAGAGATTTTGTGCATGCCAAATCCCACCATATATTAAATACCGCATGAGTTACAGCCCGTGTGCATCTTGTTTACTGTGCGCGCACACAACCTGTGCATCATATTGATGTGTTGTAGTATTGACTTAAATCTCCAATCATCCAAAGCGCGACGCGCCCCTGTGCTTCACGTGCTGTGGATGTTTCCTTGAATCTCCCCGTACCTTTTACGGACCTTTCCGGGTGCGGGTCTTAAAAAAAGCATTGATCTGAATGGTTTGTCATTGCATTGCTTTATGGACTACACTTTCCCGTTGTAGCGGATCACGCACGGAACGGTTCACGCACGGAACCTGTGGTTAGAAATGACGCATCGGTCACAGTAGGGACGTGTCTCGGAAAAGCGGAGAGGTTTCAGTCAGAAGCGGACAGAAATCTGAACTACACCTGCTCGTCATGTCGGCGAAGAGCAAGAAGGAAAAGGAAATCATTACCGAGTATGAGAGCCAAGTGAAAGGTAAGAAAATACTCTCTCACACCTGACCGCTACCTGGAGACTGGCTCTCATATGCATCTGATACTCGTGCATGCATTTACTTACACTATAAACCACAATAATAATAGTACGTGTTATTTAATCATATTTATGAGTATATTTTCAGTCACATTGTTGCAGTCTGTGTTTAATGCGTTCCACAAAGCATTTGTATCAATATGCTCAAGACACTGAATTACCAAAATGCATTTAACATTTTTAATTGAATATATTTAATTCCCCTAATTTAATTAAGTTAATAAACACTAATATGTAATACGCCCTGTTATCGTTTGTTTGCCCTTCCAGCAGGGCGTCTGTTTGCGCGCGCGCGCTCGTTTAACGTTGTTTAATCGATGAAATGGAACGGGGCGCGCGCGGCAGCGAGCAGGCTCCACAGTAACCTGCATGGCAACCCCTGTCTCCCGCGCTCGAGCTGTAGTCAGGCGAAGGTGTGCAGCTCACCTAGACAACACTAAGTGTACAATATTCATTTCGGAAAATAAATGGTTGCATTACCAATAGCTCATTTCCACACATTAATGCTGGTTTTTAAGTGTGGGGAGGCTAGAGTTGCAGTCTCAGCTACTATTGGCCAATGGTGGTGGAGGTGAGGGTGGTCTCTAGGCAACTCAAAGCATGAACCTTTATGGGATGTTGATAGATTGGTGTAGTATTTGGGCCACTGCTTTAGTGCTTGTGGTTTGAGATGGGATGGGTTGGGAATTCGAGGTGCACATGTACTCTTGGTTACTCTGCTCCTTTTTCCCAACAATACTGGCAACAGGCTCTTGCTGCATTGTACATGTTTCCATGGATACTCGACCACCAGCCTGTGTGTGAATGTCCAATGGGAAAGCGATGGGTATCTGTGTGTGTGTCAGGGAGCATGATCAGGGAATCCTCCTGCCGCAGCAGTGCTGTTTAGTATGGACCGCACGTACGGCCGTGTGTGTGGCATACAGTACTGTGACCAAGGATGGTTTGAGACAGATTGAGTGATTCATGGTCATAAGGGATAGCGTCGCTATTCTCTGTGGTTACACACATGCACACACTGCCATTCAGACATGCATCACACCGCCGTGTGCTTAATTGTCATTGTGCCTTCTGTTGATGTATTCGGGACTAGTTTGCTTTGTGATTGGGAAGGTGCCCTTTTCCGAATGGCTTTCATACACTTAAATGCCTTTCATCGGTGTGTGTGCGTGTGTGCGTGTGTGTGTAAAATGGCTGCTTGAAGATGGCAAAATGTATTTATGGATTCATGGGTTTGATTCCTAGGGGACACGCATGCACGAATAAAAGGTATATGTTGACTGTAATATAAGTTGCTTTGGATAAAAATAAATCGTCCTGAATGGTTTGACTCAAAAAAATCCTGTAAAGCGTTCTCAGGGACGTGCTCAAGTTTAATGTCCGAACAGGAAAGGGTTTCCGCCGAGGGAGGAAGTTAGAAGTAAAGAGAGGCACATGACCTTGACTCTACCTGCAAACTCACACGCACACACAAATAGAGCGACGTACAGATGGTGATTCAGAGCAATTTTAATGTGGAAAAACATAACGCGCATGCACGCTAGGGCGCATTACTCAAAATCGCATTTTTGCTTGATCAGCCAAAAATCTGCACTCAAATGAGAAGGTTGTTTTAGCGCCGGAGGGGTGCACGGGGAGCTTGTATTATAAAAAGCTGAGGAACACAACAGTAAGCCCCACCCTTAATGTAATTGTGTACGAGCATGTTTATTCTGTGCTTTTAAAAACTGTTTCACCAAAGTAAAAGGCAAGAATACAATGAGATGTAACGCAATGTGACATTGCCATAATGCTGTTCTTGTTGCTACTTATTCTCTCATGAGATTTGATGTTGGGATGCATTTCTGGCTGCCATCCAATCCTGGATGCTCTCAACACACACGCACGCGCACACACACATAATCGCACCACATAGAAACCATGTACTTCCATCTGGTGTGACAGTACGGTTCAAAATTATTGCTTGGGGATCCACATGCGTACAAGACATTTCATTTTTCGCTCAGGTTCCTAGTCGTTCAAAGGCTTTCCAGAATGACATAAAATAGGTCACGCCAGGGACTCGCTGGCTCTTTATCAGGTTATGAAAAGTGTTGGTCCAGAGGTGTTTTCTCTTGCTACAGCTGCAGGTTGCAGACATTTTCAGTAGATGTGTATTTGGTGCATTTATTTAGTGATTTTGCTGAAGCAGTGAGCACGCCACGGATGGGAAGGCAGAGCCGGTGCAGAGAGCTGTGTGTTTGGGGTGGAGCGTGTGCCTAGAAAGAACAGATAGTTCTGCTCTTGGGAGGGATAAAGCTTGATGTAAAGAACTTGAAGTTTAACAGCTGATAAGTGAAAGATTCGGAGTGAAATAAACAAAAACATGAATACTGGAGCCACTGTTGTCTGACTCCTGACATAAAAAAGTCTTGCATCAATGTGGCACTCATTCAATAAGAAATGACTAACATCTTTGGCAGGCTGGTATGTGTGGAATGTATCAGTGAAATGTTGTCATTGGTTGTTCAAAAGAGAGCAAATTTCGTCTCCCACATGTCCTCCGTGTCATCTTCATCTTTCTGTACCTGCTGGTGATGGGTACTTTGCATCTGATGTGAAGGAGTAAGAATGATGTCCTGTGCCTTTAAGAGGAATGTGACATTTGATTATCTGCGTACTAGCTTTAGACACTTGTGAAACATGCAGCGTGGGAGTACACCGATAACATGGACATAATCTGCTTTGTGTGCACATGCTCATATTTATTTGTCTTTTCAAAGGGATGGTGCACCCAAATATTCATTCAACATTTATTCAACCTCATGTTATTCCAAACCTCCACAACCTCTTTTTTCTACAGAACACAAATGAAGATATTTAGAAGAATGTTGGTAACCAAACATTATTGCTCCTTACTGGCTTCCATTGTATGGACACAAAACCACCTTTCTCAAAATATCTTCCTTTGTGTTCCACAGAATAAAGTCATATACAGGTTTAGAACAGCACGAGGATGAATGAATGAAGACAACATTTTTATTTTTGGTTGAACTGTACCTTTAAATGGGAACGTGTTATACAGTATTGCCTGTAAATATAGCCAATTTAAATTAGATTTAATTATAAATAATGTCGACCAAGATGCTAACCCTGACAGAAAATGTTTCGTTTTTTAGTGATATTTACTTTAAATCGTGTTTTTACCTTTAAAGACATCCCATATGTCTAATAATGCTATATTAAATCTGTCCCTAATGAAATAAAGATATAAATTCACACAAGCCATTATATATGGAAATCCGATGTTTGAAAACTGACATTGAAACTCTTTGGTTTCATGTATTTTGTGTTGTAAGATGATGGCAAATGCTGAGAGGTGGACAAGGACCAGATGTCGACAACAAGGGTGTGTTCTTAAAGGAGTTTGTGAATGCAAGTAATTGTGTCTGTGTGTACAGTTTTGTCCCGTCCTCGTGAATCTGCATCTTAGCCCTGGTCATATTTCAAAATAATGAATGGAAACAACACATGGCCTCACTTCCTCTGTTAGAGAATAGACAGTGAACAAATAGGCACTTTGGTAAAGGCTGAATGTCTAGTATGCGACTAGACAGATTTTGCAGCCACCCACTGCATGTATTTATAATGGAAGTCTTGTAAGTCTCTTTAATCAAGTATAGATATCGATCCTGTAATCTGTTTAAGGCCGTGTGGACCACATGTACTGCGGTACTTACTGTAAAGAATCATGGGTCCAAGCTAAAGCCTGTCCTTGACTTTACTTGCTGGTTTAAAGCCAACAGGAAGTCAAAATAAATCCTTCATTAATTTAGGAGACCCTGCTGGTTTTATTGTGACTCGTTCATTATGGATGATTTTTGTTTTTATAATCAATTGGTCTTTTGGTTTCACCTCTGAAACGACTTCCGTTTCTGTATGATGTCACTACGGCCCCGCCTCCTGCCATCTCTTATATATCTTGTCTCCTAAAAATTGCATTGCATGTCGTGTTTTAACCACAACTGTTTCACAATTGTGTCAATTGAAAGTTGTCATTTTTCTTGTTTTTCAGATTATCATCTCATTTTTCTCCAAAGCGAGACATAATGACATTATTTATTCTTGATACGTGTTTTGTGATTTCACATTTAACTTAGTTGGTCTCTGCCGTCCTTGTAGTGCTGGCTTACATTTTGTTATGTCTTGAGTAATCCTCTAAATTTGACTTCTCCTTGATACTTTTTATACAAACTTTCTTTGTCATTGGTGTTCATGAAACATAATATAAATGATGTAGATTTAAACGCACTGAGAATATTGCTTCTTATATTAGTGGCTAAAGTATCATCTAATTCTTATTATTGATTATATCATTCTGTCAATCTTATTTTTTACCTTTTTTTAGATGTCTTTGTTTCTGACCTTCAGTTTTTATTTCCAAACTATAATTTTGTTACATATTGAAGAGTGTTGTACTAAGCATTTCACTTCATATCAGTGTTTATGGTCTTGTATAAGCAAACAAAACTTTGAAAATGCAATTAGTCATAGGGTTTAATTACTATAATAGACATGCAAGAGAACTTTATGAATAATGGGCAGCCTAATTCAGTGGAAATCTGCTGAGGTTTCCATGGAGTTCTGCACATGCGGACGGTGTCTTGTGATGAGCATTAGTCTGTGAGGAAAAACACGCGCGCGCACACACACATAATCGAGCATGCTGTGCTGGGACATTTTGACACATGATCCTTCAAACTTGGGAGTGCAGCTTATGATTCTGAATGTCTAATGAGAATATGGCGGAAAATCTGTGAAGGATAGAGGAGTTTCGCAAAAATAGTTTAAGAATTTAATTTGCTTTAGATAGATGGTGATGGGCCAGATTTTTAATAAATGGGATGGGCCAGAATAGCATTTAGAAAAATTGCTGATGTGGTTTTTGGGCATTAAGACGTGTGAGTTTCTCCTATGATGAAACAAATGGTAGTATTTTTGTGTTTCTGTGTTTGTGGCGGTTACGTGTGTATTTTTGTGCCGTTGTGGTTTGTACTTCCTTCTTTCTTAGATCATGTGAACGTGTGTGTGCACGGTTGTATGCGTGCGTGCTGCTATACGGCATGCCGGCACACTCCTCGAGCTCTCAGGTTGCTGAGCAGAAGCCTTGTTGCCATGGAGACAGTCTGGGTCGGGCGCATGCCGCAGGGTATCAGACATGCTCACCACGGTCACAAGTTCAAAGGTCATGTACGACATAGACAGAGACTTCATACAACTAAAAATAACAGTGAATTATGATCGAAGGATGGGGTACCAAAAATGCATCTCAATTTTGTAATGAGCATCCCACAGTTTCTGTTCTGTTCGTATTCTCTTTTGAAATGCTTTTGAATCTGATTTCAATTAACGGCACATTTAAAATAAAAGCCAAGAATGTGTCATGGTATATTTGTATTCGACCTGAACATTTACATTTGCTTACCGGAACCAGGTCTGGTTTTAATTCACATCAGTTTGTTTTATGTTGTTGTAATTGACAATGCTTGTCTTGTTTTGTGGACTCAGTTCTCTTGTTATTTTGAGCATGGTTTAGCTGAAGTCTGGTCCGACTAGCATAAATGGGTGGATCTCATTGGCAGTCCATATGAAGGCAATCATCTCCCTAGAGATGTTCTTCAGAAGCGCTCTGTCAACCACAACTGTACTGATGATGGACAGATATTTATTAGCCAGTCCAATTAAATCGTCTTTAATTGGGCCATTTTGAGATTTTAGTCTTTGCCCAATTGGCCAATTAACAGAAGTGGTGTCATGCCTTTGTGTCAGTTCAGAAAGCCACCAACAGCCTTTGTCAATACCATGCACATTTTCTGCTTTTCAGCCGAGCAATAATACAGTCTCACACCATTTTAAGTGTGATATCGCTGTTATATAACATTTATTTAAATAATACTACTGAAACTTCAGGCGCAATTTTGTTTTTATTCCAATGAAAATAGTTCCAAAACAAAGCAGGATCAGTGTAGCAAGCATGGACGATAAAAATATAAACACTTCTGCTATGCAGGAAAGTAAACTGAAAGCTGTTTTATTAAGGGAAGGAATTGAGTAAATATTGTGTGAAATGAATGCACATTGCATTTCCTTTTTAATTCTATTTAATACATTTGACAATTTTTGTTTTTTATATAAGCAGAGATTTAAGCAACTACTGTCGTTTCACATGTTTTGAATTCTAAAGGGTGCAAATAGTTTTTAGACATTCAGTATGTGCATATACTCTAAAGATGCTCTCTAGATATCGACATCTGTCAATGAAAAAGAAATATTACTTAAAGGAACAGTTCACCCAAAAAAGAAGATATTTTGAAGAATAGGAAAGCAAACAGTTCTGGGGCACTTTACTAATATTGTACTTTTTCCTACTATGGTAGTCTGTGGTGGCCAAGAACTGTTTGGTTACAGGCATTCTTTCAAATATCTTTCTCTGTGTTCATCAGACATTTGAACAGATTTGGAACAACTAGAGAGTGAGTATAAAGGATGACAGAATTTTCATTTTTGGGTGAAGTGTCCCTTTAAACTCTATATTTTAAATGTATGCATTTCGCTTTTATCTAAAGATTTTATAATCCAGTGTTATACAGTATGTTTCACTGTGTGTGTTCCCTGGAAAAAAAACCTTGACATCTGTGCTGCAAACTGATCTACATAAACTAAACGATCATATTTAAACTAATACCTTCTTCTTTTTTTAGTTCAATCTTTTGTGGTCCTGTCCCTTTAACAAACACAAAGCATGTGTCAAATTCACTTGACCTTCTGTTTCTTAGCTGGATTTCCAGTGTTTCTTATTGTATCAAAAGAGTCACCTTGCTCACTGTGCCAATATCACTGATGCAAAACACACCACGTGCACAAACGTAGTTTCAGGTCCCCAGTTCTCACAGACCCACCCACCCTCCTACACACGCTCTCACCCACACGGAGCTCATGCCAAGCCTGCTGTCTCGTCTGTTATTTGGAGCTGCTGTAAGAGAGGCAGTGTGACATTAAACAGTTGGGCTGTGGAGAGAGAGGGGGAAACGTGTGAGGGAGAACTGAGAGAAAAGGAGAGAACTGGTGAAGGGGAACACTGGATTTAAAGGGACAGTTCATACAAAAAAGAAACATGTCATCGTGATGGACTCGCTGAGTTATACAGAACAAAGTGTTTTGGATGCGTTTAAGAAGTGGCGATGAGAGCTAGGATAGAGGATAAAGAATCTATAATACCCCTTCCCATTAAACACACACTCGCACACACGATAATCCTCATGGGATACTCCACTCCACCTGTTGTCTTGGCAACGGCAGCGAGTGTGATAACCAGTGTGTTGTTAAGGAAGAATTTTTGCACGGCTTGTTAGGAGAAAACCTTTGCTTCAGAGAGCACAACTTCACCCATCGCTGCCCACATTGGGCCTCGTTCATGAAACACGAGCAGAACGATTTTTTGTGTAAATCGTTCGCAAAGTCGTTCTGACGTAAATTTTTGTATTCGTGAAAATGTTCGTACGAAAGAAATGTACACCTGCTCCATAGCACGTGTAAATAGTGCGTAAAACCGCACGTAACGTTCTGTATTCTTTTAGACAAACTGATGACACTGCGTTTTGATGCACTATGTATCATAATAATACTTCACGAGTTCTTTTGCCCTGTCTTTTATCATTTTTTTACTTTTTAACTTTGGGTAAAACGCGCAGAGCTGCTCGTCACTGTCCTTTTTTACACAGCCGTCCAATCACAGTGGAGAAGAGGCGGGACAAACACTACATTGACCAACCATCATATACAACAGTCGAGAAGTTAATATTAATGGTTACTGCATTTTCATATTAAGTAATATTGTTCGAAATAAGATACTAGTAACAAGTAGGCTATAACTGTTGTGGATATTGTAAACCACAGCAACCAACGCATCTCCGGAATAATGCGCAGTGCCTCCAAAGCGTTCTCGGGCGCAACCAGCTGGTTTTTCGCACCAGGTATTATTATTTTAGCTGGCTTTGGTGGACACAGATTAATTTATTAATTTATTGGTAAGCATGTAGCCTATTAGTCTATTTTGCATTTATGCGATATAATGTAGCCAAACCAGAGAATGACGTCCAGAGGATTCCAGCCTTCCGAGATACGTAATTCGCGTAGCAGTAATTCATAGGCGGGATTATGCTAATTGTGAATGAGCGTGCACGCGCCCTGTTCACGAATGATTGGAACTCATTAACATACACACATTTTACTACGAAAACTGACGTTTACGAAGTATTTGTGAATCCGTAGGAAAGTTTTCGGGTAGGTCTGTTTTACGAACGAGGCCCATTGTGTTCAGGTCACTCGAAAACACACCACGTGATGTCATTATAGTGCATGACGTCATCCATCATAAAAATATGTCATTCTTTTAGCAATTGGTCATATATGTGTGTGTTTGTGTGAGCAGAGATACGGTCACAGTTAGTGGAGCAGCAGAAATGTCTGGAGCAACAGACGGACATGAGAGTTCAGCTCCTGCAGGACCTGCAGGATTTCTTCAGGAAGAAGGCCGAGATCGAGAGCGAATATTCACGCAACCTGGAGAAGCTCGCAGAACGTTTCATGGCCAAGACACGCAGCACCAAGGACCACCAGCAGTACAAGTGAGTGCATGTGTCAAACATCTTAAACAACTTTTTAACAACTTGATGTTTCAAATAAATAGGATGAGATTTTATTTAGCTTGCAAGAGGATCCCAAAATAATCTTGAAATAATATACAGGGTGTATACTGGACATTTTTTAAACACTTGATGTGCCGGCCCTGAACAGTCAAAATGAAGTCTTTGAGGTTTCTATATGAATCATTTTGTCAGCGTCTTGATGTTTCTCTTAAATGTCGTGATCAAGAATTGTTTTAAAATCTCTGTAAAATTAAAGTTTTAATCCTTTTCTAATAATCTTGGACTACTGAAAAAATGAATATGAATTGGTAAAAAAGTGTTTCATCCCTAAATGTATCATTTTTGCATTAAAACAAAAACTATTGATGAGAGCGCACCATGCATTTCTGTTTTGAAGTGAGCAGCTTTCATCATTTTCCACCGGCTGAAAAATCACAAGAGCACGCTCGAACGGGCTGACATCTTTTTGTCCACATGGCATGCAACATTTTCAAATGCCCATGAATGATTGAAAAGTCATTTTCTCAGGACGGAGATTCAAATCATTTTCCACACACATTTCCTTTCACTCACCTCCAAATAAATTGCCCATCTGGATTTTGTTCGATTTGGTTTGTATTGGATTTGTGGGCAAGGGCATCGTCTGGAATATTTTACCCATGATGCTCTATGCCCAGCTTCATGCCTGAAAAATCAGAGATGGCAGAGGAGAGGCGATGCGTATGTCTGCTGTATTTATTGTGTGTGTGTGTGTGTGTGTGTGTGCAGGCATCTGTGTGTTTGCCATCTCATTAATGCAGATAGCATTCTGCTGAGAAAATGAAGAGGTGAGGGATGAGAAAGTGAGCGAGAGAGAGAGAGAGAGAGAGAGAGAGAGAGAGTTTCACAGTTTCTCCTCTGTTGCGTTTTCCCCTCATGCTGGGCACCGTTACTGCGCTGGTCCTCATGGGGCTGTCCCATCGGATGCCCACTGCGCTTCGTTATTGGTCACTGGCTGCTGAGAAATTCTCCTCTTTGGTCTAAAATGGCTTCCTATTGTCTTCACAGCCGTTACTAATATCAAAGAATAAGTCAGTGGAACAAAATGGCGTCTTTTACCTCACCTCTGCAGGTGGTTAAATGTGCGAAACACATTTACTCTCTAAAATAAATGGATAATGTGTACCAACAACCGAAAACTCCATAGGCTGAATGCTTTGCAAACCTGTGATTTAAAAGTCGGAAATAAAGAAATGTGACGTGTAAAAGGAATGGCATATATTTGCATAACATTCTGCACATTTTACAGTGTTGAACCCTTCGTACCAAAGGTCTGGTTTTCTTGCCTCCACTAAAACACACAAGATGCTCTTTCCCGAGTTGTACACTGTATTATTGGCCCATGTGCATGAATTAAATATTTTGTGGATAAATTATGAGGTAATGATAAAAAAGCGTGTATGTGGAGTGTGATTTCGAGAATATTAACTTGTAATCACTGGAGTGTGTGTTGATATTAAGCAATGAGTCATTTATTATGAAAATTTCGAGATGACTCTCTTGAGTGTGTTCAGCTCTGATTGGATTTATATAGATCTTGATGGCTGGAGTACATTTCCCTTGCATCCTGATGATTTAGAGGAAAATCTTCTAACTTTACCAAAGGCAAAATGAGCTCAAGGTGAGAAAACAAGATGGTTTATTAGTGGATTTGAAGAAAGGCAGAGAAACAACCACATGTATAGCAAGTGCTGGGGCCACTCAGTGATTGTACTGAAATAAAAAAGGCATATATTTTACATCCTAAAGCGGTTCATTCTTGTTGTGTTATGGTACAGGAAGGACCAGAACCTGCTGTCGCCGGTGAACTGCTGGTACCTGCTTCTGAACCAGGTGAGGCGAGAGAGTAAGGACCACGCCACGCTCAGCGACCTGTACCTCAACAATGTCATCACACGCTTCACACACGTCAGCGAGGACAACATGCGTCTGCTTAAGAAGGTGAGGTCACATGCAGGTCAACATGGACCCTGTTTCCTGTCAGTGTTGTAATGTGACGTCCTCGCATGTATTTACAAACAAAACTTGCATGATAGTATATGATCATTTTTATACTCTTTACTATCATATGAATACTTGTTATTCAAAGTGTAGATTTCTCTGCTGGACCACATATGAAGTGCTTTTTAATTTGACCCCAGAATATCAGCAAGGAGAGGCAATTTTATAAAAGTCCCTAGCCTTATGAAGAATGAAATAAAAATAGACAAGGATGTGCGTGTAGTTTCACGTGGATTCCCCATTTATTATTCACAGGCGGTCTCTGGGTCTGTAGAATCCAACGCGGCGGTGGTTTATTTATAGAAAGTGAATAACTGTTTCGCACAGCAACACTAAGTTAATCTAGTGGACAGCACTGAAGTTAATGTAGTAACAGCAGTACAAAACACATTAGACGACTACTAAAGCTGAGGCAACTTAAAGAAATGAACTGTCCCTTGGCCATTTTATCAAAGTTTAATGTTGTTACCATCATTGTGCCACGGTACCAGCGTAATACGGATATTTATGGAAAGAGTTCTTCAGATTTTAGTACCTTTCCTATTGACAATTGTTTATTAAATGCATTTATATATTTATTCTCTGTATCACAGAAGCCTTAGTCGGCTTAGTGTCTGCACGTGTGTGCTGTATTTACGTATATTGGTGGGATAAAAAGTTGTTTATTTTGATCCATGCGTTTTGTTCAAAATTGACCGAGGTGGTACAGCAATTCCGTCACTGTCGATATGAGTTTGACCTAACCTTACTTTCTGTCCATTCTTGTGATTTCGGGACTTACAGAGCAAAGAGATCATTTTCCAGCTGCAGGAAGACCTGATGAAGATTCTGAATGAACTCTACACGGTGAGCTTCGCTCTCATCATCCACTCAATCTCTTTTGGATGACTTTTTCATCCTTTTACTTCGGTGGCGAGTTTCTCTCTCTCGTTTTATCATTCCATCAATACGTAATTCACCCGCTCCATTATCAACACTCTCTGGATCTTTCTTCCCTCGATCTCTTTCATCAATCTGTCATTTACTTGTTCTAGGATTTCTGCTTTTCTTTTTGCTTTGTGATGGCTTGTGTTTGTGTTGCTAGCTTCGCTGTGTAGGCACGACCAGCATAGGATTTTCACTTGTTGGTTACTGCTGGTTTGGTGCTGGTCTACCAGGATTTTTTTTTTTTTTGCTGGCTGAAAGTTCTGGTCAGTTAAAAGGAGTGGAGGGAGTACCAGCCACCAGCATCCCATGTACGGCCTGGCATCCAAAACAGGGCTGGAGACCAGCAGTGATGTTCTTGTCAACAAGAATTTTTTAAAAGGGTGTAACTGTAGTTTTGTGTGCTGCTGTGAATATCCGACCTGAATGTGAGCTTGTCTGACAAGACTGAAATCTTAAAAGCTTCCAGTTCTTGAATTAATAAACTGTATAAAAATAAAAACACGGCACAAGCGCATTAGATGTGTCACTCGAGCTTCCTGCTAACATGAAGAGCACTTACTTACAATCCGGTGTGTTCTCAAAACAAAAGTTACAGGAAGACATTTATGAAGGGTTTTAAACGGGTCGTTTGGCTTGGGGATTATGGGTAATGTAGTTTCGTGGCTGCTCTGCCCCCTATAGGTGATGAAGACGTATCACATGTATCACAGTGAGACTCTGAGTGCAGAGAATAAGCTAAAGGAGGCAGAAAGGCAGGGTGAACGACATGGCCGGGGCGGTGAGGCCGTCTTCAGCCTGCGTACCGAGGATCGGCACCAACGACGGAACGCTGCCCGCAAGATACAGAAGATGAAAGAGAAGGTGGGTTCACACATTGCATTTATGCATTCGGCAGACACTTATCCAAAGCTGCACAGTGCATTTAAGGTACCTTTTTATCTTTCGTGTTTCGTTTGAGTCAAATCCATGACTTGCCATGTTTGTACAATTCAGTTCCTTGATTTTGAATGCACTATTGCCTGGTTTCACAAACATGGCTTAAGGCTAGTCCCAGACTAAGATGCAAGTTTGATCGCTTGCCCCAGTCTCTCATCTACCAGCGTCATTGCCTTGATGCACGCCAGGAATGTTTTTTACGAAGACATTTTTGTTAAAGCGACTTAAGTATCCTCATTGAACTGGCTTAAGCTAAATCCTGTCTGTACAACCGGGCCTATAGTAGTTCATGTTTCAGAAATGCAGAGCAAATGTTCATTTGTCTTTAAGAAAAGCTGTTCACTTGTCAAAGCATTTCAGAATGTCTGTTTATAAATGAATGATTTTCATTTTAAGCATAGCCAACCTGAAAATAAGCTGCATTTAATTTTGGTTATGCTTCAATTATTCTGTGCTTCATTCTTACGTCGACTGTGAAGTTTTAATTTGTAGGAACTAGCTGAAGCTTTGCTTGATGTAATGCATTATTGAAAACTCTTTTTAAACATTTTCTAATAAAATCTTATTTTCCATAAAATCACAGCATGTAGTATTGAACAAAGTATATTTATGGAAACTATATGTCTATGAAAGAAAGAAGCTCTATTTTGTAGCCATTATCGGCAAGTGATTTATGTTTTTGGTATAATACGGTCAGCAAACACAGCTCCACGATACAGCAGACACTCAGTGAATGTGTGACCCAAGCTGTGTGTCTGAGTCTCTCGTCAGAACATTTGTTTTCCAGTAAAATGCCCCCATGACAGACGGAGTGTTCACTTCGGTTTTGTAGTACATCCATTTCTCTTTGATAACACATGGGGGAGGAGAGGTTAGAATGAGCGATTGTTACTGTATTTGACAGAGAGGGTAGCCAAAATATCCCGATGGGCAACATCTGCGTTCAGTGACTGTTTTTCCTTTTTTCTGCAGAAGACATTGCAGGAACGGTTTTCTTTAAGCGCACATAAAAATATAGACAGAATTTGAAAGTTTTTGCCATTGGTTAGAATTTATTCAAATAAATTGTTAGAGGGACATAAAAATAAAAAATATTTTACGCCATCCAAACCTGTGTCACAAAAGATATTTTGAAGAACGTTGGTAACCAAACAACACTGGCACGCATTGACTTCCATTGTATGGACACAAAACCACGGAGACATTTCTCAAAATATCTTCTTATATAAAAAGTCTTATGCTGGTTTTAAACAACATGAGGGTGAACGAATGATGATACAATTCTTTTTTTCGAGATTATGGATGATACATTATTTTGAATTGGCAGGTTTTGGAGAGCTCAGGGTCCTGTATTACAGGATTCTTTCTTGGTTTAACGATAATGTTGTTTTGAAATAACTGTGGGTTTTACCACAGCCGAGGAACTTTAATTAAAAGAGCGATTACAAATCAATTGGTACCAAGATACAGTAGCCGAGCTTCATGGCGCTGGCACACTGACATTAGAAGCGAAGCCCATCAATAGTCAATCAATAAAAACATGTGATCTTCTGCCCTGATGTAGATGCAGCTCGTACTCCACACTTTCTCCTTCAACCGTCTTCTTTCTTTCTTTCTCTCCAGCGTCAAGCCAAGTACTCTGAGAACAAACTGAAGGTCATGAAGGCTCGGAACGAGTATCTGTTGACCCTGGAGGCTACCAACGCCTCTCTGTTTAAATATTACATCAAGGACCTATCGCATTTGATTGACGTGAGTATCCGATTCGGATCGCTGTTAATCGACGGCAGGAAATTGCTCCCGCGATGGAGGGTAGCGCTGGCATTTATTTGCTTTTCAGCGTGCACAGAAGTGGAGTATTGTCCTGATTAATAATCATGAATTAGGGCAGCCTCCGCTGCTTTTAATTAGACACAAACTCACCCTGTAACTGCAAGGATGGAATAGAGATTAAGCCGGTAATTACAAAAACACATTAGCACATTCTGAAACAGTAGCGAGAACAGACACCGTTACTGCAGGAAGGAAAATCTTGCATACTGCGCAGTATATACTACTGCATGATAGATATACATTACTTAAATAGTGCAGTATTTCAATATTTCCTTTCCTTAAATTAAATTTCAACTACTTTTTCATACATATGTTATCTTGCATATTTGTTATCTTACGTATTTGACGTCTTACAAAGTGGTCTGTATCCTTCTGTAATGTAAAATCTGCAATATTGAAATTTTTTTGGGTTAAAATAAACAAATCAGTATGAGTGTGTGTGTGCGTGTGTGTGTTCATGTTTGTATATCCCGGTGGGGACCTGAACCTGAATACACACCAACACATGGGGACTCGTGTCACCGTGGGGACCAAAATTGAGGTCCTTATGGGCAAACAAGCTTATAAATTGTTCAGAACAATATTTTTTACAAATCTAAAAATGCAAAAAGTGTTCTATGATCTTTAGGTTTAGGGATAGGGTTAGGGGATAGAATATACAGTTTGTACAGTATAAAAACATTACGCCTATGGACTGTCCCCACGGAGATAGTCAACCAAAGTGTGCGTGCGTGCGTGCGTGTGTGAAGAGTTTGGTTCCAAAATGAGAACTCCTTTTTTAAATATTTCAAAAATTATGTTTTTTATTATGTCATCATGTTTTAATAGTGTTTTATTGTGTTACTTAGCTGTATTTTTTGAGTTGTTATGGCTTAAATCAAAACAAACCAACTGCAGTTTGATTGATATTAATTGGAATGCACAATAAAAAACATGATTTCTGAAGAGTTCTCATTTTGGAACCAAACTCTTCATATATATATATACTGTATATATGTATATATACACACACATACACGGACATATACACGTACATGTACATATACAATTTGCTTTAATAACTAATTATTTAAAATTTTAAAGCTGCAATCCATGCTGCAAGCTGCAATTCTATTTATTTACTAATTGCTAATTCTTGTTTATTTGATAATAAAATAAATAGAATTAGCCAATTCAAAATAATTCCTCTCTCTGTAGTAACATTGTTATATATATATATTGATTGCAGCTTTAAAATTTAAAATAATTTGTTTATTAAAGCAAATCTATATAATAAAGTAAATATTTTGTTAAATATTATGCCTCACTACATATACACTCCACTATAAATTACATTCTACTACATTCACTAGGAATTACTTCCATTCTTTTGTTTAAAACATTTAGTCAGTATGATCATATAATACGGCGATAAAATTAACATGATATTTGAAATTGTTTCAGATGAATTTTTCTTACATTCATTTGTGGAGCGGATTGGATTGTGGGATAGAGGCTGCACATTGTAGTATTGCATCCAGTTCCATG